>NC_057949.1:7353896-7535888 GCF_018555375.3 Anguilla rostrata
GACAACAGCCAGAAGATGGTGAAGGAATTGCGTTCCTTGCAGTGTGATATTGTACCTATGAGAAAACTGAGGGAGGGAGGTAGCCACTGTTATAAGTGCACACCTTATGCCTTACCGCCTGCGTTGGCTGACTGTGAGTTTGCCCTGTGTTCCTCCCCAGATCTCGCTCGGTCAGCGGGGCTTCCACTGGCCTCTCCTCCAGCCCCCTCAGCAGTCCCAGGGTAAGTTTCTGTTGGCCATCAGTTTTACTCAAAACAGCTCCATGTAAAACCACATAAATAATAATTAGCGATACAATTTATACGCATTATGATCAGTTACATAGTTACATATCAAATATGTGGCAGAATTAAACCACATCACAAACCTTTAAACCACATTTTTGTGACAACAGAAAGCCATTATATTTAACATTGTGTAAAAGTAAAAATAAAACCTATCTAGTTGTAGTAGTTTCCATTTGCAGCATGCAAGTATTGTAACTGAATTGGATTTCATTGGGCAATTTGCCTCAGTGCGGTATTATCATTGTAGAGGAATGTGTACATTACTTGTTCAGAATGTCCATTGCACCCCATACTGTCCCATTCTGAGTCATTACACATGTCATAGACCTTCACTGTGTCGCACAACTGTCTATACAAGCATTATAGCTTAAACGTTAGAATGAGGCTTAGTACAAATGCATTAAAAAATGAAAGCAGAATTACTGATATTACATTTTGTATAAGGGGATATGCTATCATGTTTTAGTGCTCCTCTTTCTCTGGGAAAAGATACATTCCTTGTTTGTCAAAACAAACTCCAGACTGCTTAAAGATCATTTCTTAAGAAAATTCTCTTTTTTGCAGCTATATATTTTTTATTTAAAAAAATTTTAAATGGCAAAAATGTTTATTTTATTGTGCCAGAGAGAATTTCTACTCATTTATCTAACAAGCACCTGCATTTTATCAAGGTGGCTTTCGTATATATTGTATAGTTTTTATATTATAATGATAGTCATAATTCATAACTCTCATATCCATTCCTCTGTCCATTTTTCCATTTCTCCTCCCTTCCTTGTCCATCTCTCTGTCCCTCTCCCTTATCCCACCAGAGTCCAGTTTTCACTTTCAGCCAATCAGAAGTCACTTCTGCCACCACCACCCAGTCTAAGGACCCCAAACCAGGAAGTGCCACCACTCCCCGGGCCGCCCAACGCGCGCCTGATCAAAAAACCCAAACTCTGCCTTCAAAAGGCCCCTCCGACCGCCCCCACCTTCAGTCCATGAAGTCGCTCCCGCTCCAAACGCCCCGCTCCCCGTCCCCCTCCCCCTCCCCCCTGCTCTCCCCCATCCCTCGCTTCTTCTTCTTCCCCGCACCGTCTGTTCTCAAGTCGGTCACCAAAACCATCTATCCTAACTCTGGGCATCCTAACACTCTGTCACAGGTTACCCCCCAGGGCTCCCCTCTGCCCACACCCCTGGGCACGCCCGTCCACCACCCGCACCACCCCCAGCCTCCCCCCACCCCGCCCTCTTCCTCCTCCTCCTCCTCCTCTTCGCGGGCAGAGGGGGGAGGAGTCGGGGGCGGGTCCCTCTCCCTCACCCCGCCCTCCAGCCCCGGGGGCGGCGGCATGGCGGGCAGCAGCTCCGCCCACTGGAGGACGCGCCTCAACTCCTTCAAGAACAACCTGCTGGGGTCGCCGCGGTTTCACCGGCGCAAGCTGCAGGGAGGGGGGAGGCGGGGGGGGGCTGGGGTGCTTCGTCTTTGGGACACCTCTGACGGGACAGGCCTCATTCTCACCTCTGAAATATAAAACCAGTCTGAAAACATGCCTGACTGTCCGAAAAATCACTGGCTCAAATGTTTATATCATCTTACGGTTCACGTAAATTGGCAGCAGTGTCTCGGCCAATCGCTTTGTGTTATCCACCGGCTTCTGGGCAGCAGAGGTGAAGCTCGCTGTGCAACGCTAAGTTTTATATTACGCTTGTACCATTAAGATAGAGAGGTACGTTTATTCCTTAAAACTGCCACCGGGGTTGAAAAAGTGTGGTGCGGTCTGTAGGGCAATGCTTTCTCATTTCCTCGCAGAACTGACTCTTGTTAATTTTGGTCTTGTGTCATTTGGAGCATTTAAATTTAAGGGAATGAGAGAAATTCTTGAACGTACGATAGATACGATACGATATACTTTATTGTCCCCTTAGGAAAATTTTTTTGGGCTCAGTATCGCTGCATTTAACAAATGTCATTCTACATTTTACGTACAGTACAGAGTAGGCTACGTAGACATGTGACACAGTCAACCACATATTCATATGTACGTACATTCAAGTGCCGTTAATAAAGACTTTAAAACAGCATTGCACAGCTTTAAAGCAACATATTGCTCAACCCGTCCATACTAGCAAAGTTCCTTTGGGGACTATGGCCTCTATGGCTCCTACTATGTCCTTACTGTTTAAGGTGTTAATAGAAGAAAGCACAAAATAGTTTTTAAAATGATTGAGTTGCCACTTTAAAAAAAAAAACTAATTTGTACTTTCTTCTATTAACATCTTGTATTAAAACTGTAAATGTGACGTCAGACGCGTTCACTGAAGCTCGTGCCATTCTCAGTGAGCTGCGCGTGCAGGCGGCTGTTGTGGTTGTGATTGGTGCGTTTGAATGACGTCATCAGGGCCCGTGTGTGATGCGTTTGAATGAGGTCCGGGCCGGTGTGTGATGCGTTTGAATGAGGTCATCGGGGCCCGTGTGTGATGCGTTTGAATGACGTCATCGGGGCCCGTGTGTGATGCGTTTGAATGAGGTCATCGGGGCCCGTGTGTGATGCGTTTGAATGAGGTCATCGGGGCCCGTGTGTGATGCGTTTGAATGAGGTCATCGGGGCCCGTGTGTGATGCGTTTGAATGAGGTCATCGGGGCCCGTGTGTGTGTGTGGGCGCATTGAGATGAGCTGGGGGAGACTGGGGCTTGCTGTTCGCACAGCCTCATAAACACACCTTCTTCTTCTTCTCTCTCTCTCCCTCCCCCTCTCCCTCTCTCTCTTTCAGTCCCAACCTCAGAAGACATGTCCAGCCTGACACCAGAGTCCAGTCCAGAGTGAGTAACATAATAATAATAATAATAATAATAATAATAATAATAATAATAATAATGTTATTTACATGATGTGTTTCAGACAGTATGCTCTCTAAACAGGAATCAGAGCAGCAGAAAGATTGAATGAAACTGTAAAATATAGAAACAGATACGTGAGATAAATATAAAGCCGTAAAACATAATATTTAATTATTTCACGCAAGTCTACAATAATGTGTCTTTAAAAAGGCCTTGAAACGTTTGTAATTAGCTCAGATAAGGCGTGCCGTAGCTAAGCCAAGCTGCTTCCCTGGCTTGTAGGGTACAGGGGGGAGGCCATGCAGAAACTAAAGGCGGTGATTAAAATCCTTAATTTGGTTCTAATTGCCGCTGGTAGCCAGCGGAAACAGGGCCAAGGCTGTAATTATGCCTCTGTCGGATGCTTCCGGTACCAGCCGGCCGGGCCCCTGGCCTTTGGGGGCCCTGAGAAAGATTTTGTTGTCGGTCCATGGCCGTCCTCCCTGGGGCCCAAAGCATTGTGGGCCAGGGGAGGTGCAGGTGCTGATTGTTTAATGGCAAAAAAATACGAAAACACACACCCACACTGTGCCAGTATTGCTGTCATTCCTTGAGCCCTATCCAGTGACAAGACCCCTGAAAACATTCCCCTCGCCTTACCTAGCATTCTGTAGATCAGTGCTGTAGTGTTCTGTAGATCAGTGCTGTAGGGTTCTGTAGATCAGTGCTGTAGTGTTCTGTAGATCAGTGCTGTAGTGTTCTGTAGATCAGTGCTGTAGTGTTCTGTAGATCAGTGCTGTAGTGTTCTGTAGATCAGTGCTGTAGTGTTCTGTAGATCAGTGCTGTAGTGTTCTGTAGATCAGTGCTGTAGTGTTCTGTAGATCAGTGCTGTAGTGTTCTGTAGATCAGTGCTGTAGTGTTCTGTAGATCAGTGCTGTAGTGTTCTGTAGATCCGTGCTGTTGATCAGTGCTGTAGTGTTCTGTGGATCAGTGCTGTAGTGATCTGTAGATCAGTGCTGTAGTGATCTGTAGATCAGTGCTGTAGTGTTCTGTAGATCAGTGCTGTATTATACTGTAGATCAGTGCTGTAGTGTTCTGTAGATCAGTGCTGTATTATACTGTAGATCAGTGCTGTAGTGTTCTGTAGATCAGTGCTGTAGTGTTCTGTAGATCAGTGCTGTTGATCAGTGCTGTAGTGTTCTGTGGATCAGTGCTGTAGTGATCTGTGGATCAGTGCTGTATTATACTGTAGATCAGTGCTGTAGTGTTCTGTAGATCAGTGCTGTTGATCAGTGCTGTAGTGATCTGTGGATCAGTGCTGTAGTGATCTGTAGATCAGTGCTGTAGTGATCTGTGGATCAGTGCTGTAGGGTTCTGTGGATCAGTGCTATAGGGTTCTGTAGATCAGTGCTGTATTGTACTGTAGATCAGTGCTGTATTATACTCTAGATCAGTGCTGTAGTGTTCTGTAGATCAGTGCTGTTGATCAGTGCTGTAGTGTTCTGTGGATCAGTGCTGTAGTGATCTGTGGATCAGTGCTGTAGTGATCTGTAGATCAGTGCTGTAGTGATCTGTGGATCAGTGCTGTAGGGTTCTGTAGATCAGTGCTGTAGCGTTCTGTAGATCAGTGCTGTAGGGTTCTGTAGATCAGTGCTGTATTGTACTGTAGATCAGTGCTGTATTATACTGTAGATCAGTGCTGTAGTGTTCTGTAGATCAGTGCTGTATTATACTGTAGATCAGTGCTGTAGTGTTCAGTAGATCAGTGCTGTAGTGTTCTGTAAATCAGTGCTGTAGTGATCTGTAGATCAGTGCTGTAGTGATCTGTAGATCAGTGCTGTAGGGTTCTGTAGATCAGTGCTGTAGCGTTCTGTAGATCAGTGCTGTTGATCAGTGCTGTAGTGTTCTGTGGATCAGTGCTGTAGTGATCTGTGGATCAGTGCTGTAGTGATCTGTAGATCAGTGCTGTAGTGATCTGTGGATCAGTGCTGTAGGGTTCTGTAGATCAGTGCTGTAGCGTTCTGTAGATCAGTGCTGTAGGGTTCTGTAGATCAGTGCTGTATTGTACTGTAGATCAGTGCTGTATTATACTGTAGATCAGTGCTGTAGTGTTCTGTAGATCAGTGCTGTATTATACTGTAGATCAGTGCTGTAGTGTTCAGTAGATCAGTGCTGTAGTGTTCTGTAAATCAGTGCTGTAGTGTTCAGTAGATCAGTGCTGTAGTGTTCAGTAGATAGGGTTCTCAAGATAAAGATCAGCTGTCGAAAGAATGAAAAGTCGTGGCTGAACTGTCCTGCTGCTAGCGGACTACCATAGTGCCGGTTTGCAGAACACTAGTAGGCTAACAGCTGGCACCAGCGGCCCAATGGGGCGGGGGGGGGGGTATGCTGGGGTGTGTGGGCGGTGCTAACTGCAGCCTGTGCCCGTCTGCCTGCCCGCAGACTGGCAAAGAGGTCCTGGTTCGGGAACTTCATCAGCCTGGAGAGGGAGGAGCAGGTCTTCGTGGTGATCCGGGACAAACCGCTCAGCTCCATCAAGGCCGACATCGTCCACGCCTTCCTCTCCGTGAGCCCCTCTCTCTCTCTCTCTCTCTCTCTCTCCCTCTCCGCCCTTCCATCATCACCCTTCACCCTCGGTCCTTCCCCCCTGTTCGTTCCGCCAGCGGGTGCCTGAAACCCCTCCCCCAGTCGCTTCTCGTCCGACCGCGCGGGGGGGCCGAGATCGAGATTCCCGCCTCGATCCCCCCCCCCCCCCCCGCGCGTGAGCGCCCTCCTCCGCTGCTCTGTCTGCCCCGCGCTCCTTATGAGCAGCCAGCGCTGACCGCGCTAACAGCGCTAGCCACGCTACGCCGCCAGTGCATTTCCATGTTTCACCACTCCGGAGGACCGGCGCTAGAGCTTTCCCCCCCTGTTGTGTGTTGTTTTAACCTCCCTCTCCCTCTGTTCCAGATCCCCTCCCTCTGTCACAGTGTCATCTCCCAGACCAGTTTCAGAGCAGAGTACAAATCCTCTGGAGGCCCCTCTGTCTTCCAAAAGCCTGTCAAGTTCCAAGTGGACATCGCCTTCTCCGAGGGAGGGAGGGAGCGAGAGAGAGAGAGAGCAGAGAGGGAGGGAAAAAGAGAAACGGGCATCTACAGTGTGACTTTCACCCTCATATCGGGTACGCAGGGAGAGAGGGAGGGAGCGAGGGAGGTACAGAGAGAGACAGAGAGAGACATAAGGCAAAATACGAAATATCTTGTCTTGCCAATAAAGCTTTTTGAACTTGAATTTGAGAGATAACAAGAGGGGGGAGGGAGCGTCCTCATATCCTGACCACCTGTGGTGCGGCAGACTGATTTAGGACTGGATTTAGGATGGCAACGTCATAGTGTTGCCTTATTTTATCAGTATTTATGTCAAGTAAAACTTCTTTATAAATTAAGTTTTTTTATTCCGTTCACAGATAGCATGTGGACATTTGCTGTGCCCTTTAATAATGACTCTATGCAAATAGGCATTCATTTCCTTTTGAAATTTGGTAGTTAGAAGATTATACTCTCGCAAAATTGGGAAATGAATATGTCCTATGAGATGAGAGAATTTGCAGCTCAATTCCCAATTTTTATTCTGCAAACTGGCCGTCGAATGTGCAGACCTTTGTCGGTATATATTGTGTGTACTTCTCAAGGAACATGGAAATCACAAAACTCCCCCTGAAATCATCTGTTTGTTCTCATTTTCTAATCTTCTCTCCAAAGCAGGCTTCGTTCTGACCGACGTCTTCTGCTTTACTGAAGCGTTTTGTTTCGTTTTGTTTTTGTCTTTGCGGTTGTCTGATACGGAGCGCTTGTTGTGCAGTTGTTTCGTTCGAAAGGCTTGACGACCGTTACGGTAAAGAGCTGCCTTTGTGGTTTTAATCAGCTCTAGATGGGACCGGAAAATTGTTGTTGTCATTATTATTATTGGTAATTGTGATGATGATACACGTGAACGACTGAGTTTTGAATGTGTGCGAATATTGAAGTAAATGATTGGCAGGTTGCATGTGATGACAGCTGTAGGCACAAGCGCATTTGGAGATGGAACAACTGGGCCCCACTGATCTGACTCTGAATCTTATATATGTCCTGATCCTGTCTCTGTGTGTACATCCACTTTGTGTGTGTGTGTGTGCGTGTGTGCGTGTGTGCTTGCGTGCGTGCGTGCGTGCGTGCGTGTGTGCGTGTGCGTGTGCATGTGCGTGTGTGTGTGCACGCGTGTGTGTGTGCGCGTGCGTGTGTGTGTGTGTGTGTGTGTACAGGTCCCAGTCGCAGGTTCAAAAGAGTGGTGGAGACGATCCAAGCCCAGCTGCTCAGCACTCACGATCAGCCCTCTGTTCAAGCCCTCGCAGGTGAGCCCCCTTAAACAGGTACACCACCCTACAGGTACACCTTACAGGTACACCACCCTACAGGTACACCACACAGGTACACCACCTTACAGGTACACCTTACAGGTACACCACCCTACAGGTACACCACACAGGTACACCACCCTACAGGTACACACACAGACACCTACGGTACACCCCTCGGTACACCACGGTACACCTAAGTACACCACACGACACTACAGGTACACCTTACAGGTACACCACCCTACAGGTACACACCACAGGACACCAAACAGGACCACTTCAGGTACACACACAGCACACCTACAGTCACAGGAACTGTACACCTTACAGGTACACCACCTACAGGTAACCCCCACACGTACACTACAGGTACACCACACAGGCCACCTACGTACACGCCACCCTATAGTCACCCGGTAACACAAGGTACACCTTACAGGTACACCACCCTACAGGTACACCACACAGGTACACCTTACAGGTACACCACACAGGTACACCCTACAGGTACACCACACAGGTACACCCTACAGGTACACCTTACAGGTACACCACCCTACAGGTACACCACCACACAGGTACACCAAACAGGGACACCACCTTACAGGTACACCAACGGACCACCTACAGGTACACCACACAGCTGGACACCACTACAGTACCCACACACGTCACCTAAGGTACACCACACAGGGACACCACCCTACAGGTACACCACACAGGTAACACCCTAGTCACACAGGTACACACACAGTACCCTTACAGGTACACCACACAGGTACACCCTACAGGTACACCTTACAGGTACACCACCACACAGGTACACCTTACAGGTACACCACACAGGGACACCACCTTACAGTCCCCTTAAACAGGAGGGGTTGGATACTCACAACCCCAGGTTGGGCCCAAAATGCTTGTAGAAGAGAACTGTGGTAGCAGGAGGAATGTGAAGCAGATTCTCTCAGAATGTCCCCTTAAATTCCATCCTGAGCAAACCTTCCACATTCCACAATTCCCTTAGTTTGTCCAAATAAGGTCGTGCCAGGAACACCACCGTACAGGTACACCTTACAGGTACACCACCGTACAGGTATACCTTACAGGTACACCACCCTACAGGTACACCTTACAGGTACACCTAACAGATACACCACTTTGCAGGTACACCTTACATGTACACCACCTTACAGGTACACCTAACTCTCCCTCTTTCTCTCTCTCCTCTCTCCAGACGAGAAGAACGGTCAGCTCTGTCCTCGCGGCCCCAGCACCCCGACCCGGCAGAGCTCTCAGCACTCAGAGGGAGGGGGCGAGCGGGGCGAGCGGGGCGAGCGAGGGGACGGGGGGGCAGTAGGAGCCAGCGGGGGCGTCCTGCAGCGCAGGGGCTCGGGCAAAGACCGGAGCAGGCTCCTCTCGTCCAACGGAACGCAGTCCCAGCCGTGAGCCTGGGAGGCGCTGCGTCCGCCCCCCCCCCCGCCCCTCCCCCCGCCCAAAACTCATCCATCCCTCACCCAAACACGGCAAACAATCTCACCCGTTCATAAGGAACACCTGTGCGTCCCCCAAAGAAGAACCTGCTTCGCCCTCAGCGCAAGATGGCGGCTTTTTTTCTTTTGTCGATGCAAACACAGCGTTTGCTATTCCTCTCCTGAAAGGAACCCAGACACAGAGATGCAAAAGGAAACGGAAAGGTGTGACTTTTATGGATTTGCTCTACTCTTTAACAGTAGTAACTTCTGGAAGGTTCTGGAATTAATCAGAAAACAATTAAAATATTAAGACTAACGCTTATCCTCTGGGGAAGACACAAACTGTAGCGCTAATATTGTCCCAAAATTATCAGACAACCGGATATGGAGCAGAATCCACTCTGTGAAATGCATGCTAAACAGTCTGTTAATGCTAATAAAAATACGCCTGACCCAGGGATGTTATAAAATATATAATTTTTTTTGGGCTGTTTTACGAACTGGCATCCCTCCTGGGTGAGTAGAGATGACATCTCTCGACAGGAGTAATACTGGATTAGTGTGACCGTCCACTGCTGCAACTTCAGAAGGAAAGGAGGAAGTGACCTCATGACCCCGAAACCACCCCCCCACCCCCCCCAATTGAAACAGGAATAACCCACCAGGGAGAAGCGGCTAGACTCTGACGCAGATTTCCCAACTGGCGGGGAAAGTCGAGCGGCTCCACCTGTCAGCACTTCCAAATCTGTGGCAGCCGCTGAAGTACAGTGACTTCCGTGAAACCGCAAGTTTAATCGAACGCAGTGAAGCACCAAACCAATAGAAGTGCACAAGAAAGGTCACATGACCTTCTGTTTCTGAACTGTATTTGAGTGCAGTAATTGCATTAGGCACAACGTGATTAATGGTGGAACCCACTTATGTGGTCAACAACTGATAATTTTGCACCTACCAAGTAATAAACACCAAAAAGAGAATTCTTAAAATAATCAGATAGGCAAAGAGAGTCATTCATGAAATTGTTCAGATGCCTTTCTAACCAGAAAGTGAAAATAAGAAGAATGAGTTAAAGTCAGGTCAAGACACAATTAAGCGCTGCAAATAACAGTTTTAAGTTGAGCATAAATCTGACCAAACTCAGTTAACTAGTTCCATCTGTTTAAATGAAGATTCAGCACACTCAGTCTCAAACAATCTCAATCAATGATGATCTTCAAAAGTCTGCCGGCCCAACAGTACTGTAAGGGACCAATCACGCTGGTGCATCTCCCAGGAAGTTTCTGTTGTCCCACAGGGGGTGGAGTTTGGAAATCTAGAGCCTGCTGAGACCCCCCATAAAATAAAGAGTCAAAGAAAAAGACTTTGACCCAGACCGGAGACTTACAAACAGAGAAAGGGAGAACATTCCTGAAAAAGGGAAAAGGAAGTTACTAAAATAAATAAATAAAAAAACGTAACTCAACTCTTTCTGCTCGATACTCTTCACCGTGTGACTACAAACAAAATGTTGACGAAGAAAAGATGGAAAAAGCTAACCGAGTGAATGTCTTAAGAACTATTTCAAATATTTATATATTTAATTTATATTTAATTTTATTTATTTTTAAGGAGGAACAGAGCAGAACAGAGTGGCAAGAGGGCAGAAAGGGAGAAGAGATGGACGGACGGTCACCGGAATGTGCATCCTTTCACGGACAGCTGGGGTTATTGGAATGGGAATCGTACGATGACGGAAATGTTGAAGCCAGACTGTCATAATAAAATAAAAAAACGGCTGCCAGAAATGCAAGGAAGCCAACTCTGCGCTGAAATACGGGAGTTTATTTTTTCTTACTTTTTAGAAAACAAATGCAGCAAAATCCTTCCGGCTAAGAGTCTTTATTTTGTCTTTTTCCCCCCTTAGTTTTTCATGGAGGAAAACGCTCGTGAAAAATAAACCGTTTTATCTATGCTTGTGAAATTCCGAAATAAAAATAAAAAAATCTTCCATGAAATTTCAAACACTTGAAAAAAATAGCATTAGGATGACCTGAGAACACAAAGAGACTATGCTGTGCCTGTTCATTTCGGTCTGTGAAAATGTTGACGAGCACAGAGGACTACGGGACTATGGACGTGAACTACGAAAGATTCTCTGTGACCCGGTCCCTCATACACGCAGTATTCACACGTTGACTTCATATAAGGGGAGCTCAATTGTTGGTTCTCTTCTTCATGACACTGGACTCAAAACTGGAATGCACTGTCCTAAAAAAAAAGAAAACTGTACACAAATTAAAAGTAACTTCTCCTCCTTTTTTCGTCCGTTGGCTGTCCCTGACGCACCCCAAACATCGACTCCTTGTCCACACTTTCCACACAGAGCACTTAGAACAAAGAAAGGCCTCAGTCTGCTTTCTCTTTGGCCGTTTAAAAATTTGACCTATCGCGCGCCACGAATATCCGAACGGAGCCAATCCCAGCCCTATTTCGACATGACGTAACAATGCTTCCCTCTGACCCACAAGGCCATGCTACAACATTATGAAAGGCTTACAGTGGTGTACACTCACTATAAGTTCTAGTATCCTAGCAACCATTTTATACAACCGTCTTTATTGATGGAGTTTCAGTGAAGTACAGTAATTCTGAGCCCACAATTCCATGGGGGGGATTAACCCTATATGTCCTGAAATGTATTGTTTCTGTCAGTTCCTTGTGTTGCTGTAGGCAAGGTTTTCCCAAGCAGATCTTTATTTTGTGGTCTTAAACCCAACCCACGGTTTGCATAATGCTTTTCCAGGATGTGGCAAAGAGTGAGCGTTATACCCTAACCCGGGTTAGCTGCACGGTATGGGACTGGCTAATCATTCTTAGCTTATCAATGTAGACGTTTCAGGTCATGTTTATTGGTTCAATACAATTAGTGTCTTCACAGCAAGGAACATAATACTGTACTTTAAAAGAAAAATAACAATAATATTTTGAATATCATCAAATATTTCTTTCAAGTTCTGTTACTTCATGCTACAAAAACAAAAACAAAATGCACAAACATTACAATGCAGTTTTCATTCAGGGAAATGGAAATTCATAGGAAGAAAAGAAAAATTAAGTTAATGGAATTTGCATTGTAATGTCTATCATTTATATTCATACAGTTCAATGCATTCTGTTTAAAGTGTTTATTTTGAAAACTTTGTTCATACACACACGCACACTCTCTGTCTCTCTCTCGCTCTCTCTCTCTCTCTCTCTATTGCAAATTCAACTCCTGGGAAACATAAAGAAGGCTAGGACAGAGGCAGTTTAAGAAACCTGAATGACAGGTTGTGTGTGTGTGTGCGTTTACATGAATGCGTGAAGAAAAGCTGCATTCTTTGCATAGTTTGTATGTCAATTTGAACACCACTATTTAAAAAAATCAGCATCCACTGTTCCCTTACTGTTGATTCAAACCTCAGTGTGTCATTCCATCCCCCATTGAATATACCTCAGTCCACCCCTTCCCTCACCTAACATTGCTCAGCTCCCCATTGTATACGGTTATCATAAATCATGTCTTGATTCTTCAACTTCATTGTATTCACTTTATGATTATCATCGTTGATTATTCCAGTTAATGTGTAAACTGTATTCTTCCCGTCCCCCAACGCACAGTAGATCAGTTTATTTCTTAGTAAAGTTTTTACATTTTTTTTTTGGGGGGGGAATAAAACAAATAATACTGATGAAAAAAATTGTGTATTATAATAAAAAATGAAAGTGCACTATTATTACTATTATTGCCTGTGATAAAGAAATAAATAATGACAGCTGGTCAAAAAAAAAAAAACGATCACATTATTATGATTATAATAATAAACTTTGAAAATGGCGTTTTGAGTGTGATGTTCTTAATGTTAGCAATTCCACTTCCATGCGTTTGTCTTTAAACGTATTTTGTTGTGTTTTTTCACCTCCTCTTTTACTAATGTCATTTAGGAGCTTGTTTTAAGACCCTTTATTTTGTATTTACATTACATTATAAGTGTTCATTAAGCCACAAAATAAAAATGTTTACTTTTCTAAAGCTAAGGGGATTTAACAGGGAAAGCGTTCACAGGCACTAGCGGGGAAGCTTTCCCTATCCAAGGTCCGACACTCGCCCTCTACCAGTCCGCAATCGCAATCCCGCCCACCTCCGCACGCCCGGTCTGCGATCACAATCTATCCCCAGTCCCGTAAACACTGGCTCTATGTATGCAGGCTCTTGTACTTGTCACCCTGCAGAAATAATTTCTACATCCGTCCGCAATTTGTAGACACAGAGTTGGCGGGTTGACACAGGGTTTTAGTTCTGAATTAGATACTAGATTAGGTCTGAATAGTGTTCACCGTGTGAACTAAACTGTGTTCTTGGCTAGAAATAGCTGTACAAAATAAGTATTGTACCTTACTGAACCTGTGTTTAGCAGTTGTCTATGACCATGAAATGCACTTTTTGTACGTCGCTTTGGATAAAAGCGTCTGCCAAATAAATGTAATGTAATGTAATGTAATGTAAGATATGAATTTCAAGTTCACTTTGTGCTTGGCTGCTCTCTACTGAACTCATGTACTATTATGCCCGCGTATAGCGTTTGGTTAGTCCACGTAATAAATAATGACCAAATCTTACTGTACAGTATAAAATAGCCTATAAGTCGCTTTCAGGATTAAAAAATCTTTTAAATTCTCAGCTGAATAAAACAAACGTATTTGTACTGTTGTACTTGGACAATTGTACTGTTTTGAAATAGCTACAAAAACATATTTCACTTAAAACCACGAGAAAATTCTCAGGTTTCAATGATGCATACTCTATGCATTATTTGGTCATTTAATAAATAACGTCCATTTACACTAGCTTCACACTGCACTACCGTGGTAGTTATTGGCGGTACATCAAAATACACCTGAGCAGTATTGCAAAACTATAATATAAAGCACAGGTAAAATATTCTTGTCTTTTTTTAGTGTTTTCTATTAGTTATATATATTTTATAACACAACCGTGGAAGTACCGGTTGGATGTTAGACTAGAATAGTTGTTCTCTTAAAATAAAGTAACCAAATAGAGTAGCCTACGTTTGAATTACCACGCTCTAAAAATTGTCTCGTAAATGTTAAATATTATACCAAATTCCACTTAATAATACTAATATTTTCTTACATAATTGTTTTTAAATTGCCACAGGCTACACTGACACTAGAACACTAACATCTGTGAATGGAAGAATTTTTCTGTTTAGGTTTGTGTGTGACGTCTTCAATGTCACGTGATTACGTCCCGTTTGTCACTATAGAATCTGAAGCTCCACCCGCCAACTGCACTTGAACATTACAGTCCGCCTGCACGGGCTTTGATCCCGGCGGATACCCTCGGACACAGCCTGAGCCAGCAGATCTAAGGGGAGACCAGCCTGGTTTCGTTCGGGTACTCCATACCTTCTTATATCATAATCGACATTTCCACGAATTTTCAGGTATTCGCTTGAAAATGGCAAAACGTATTTGCTTTTCCATCACTGGTTGCGTGTGAGGTGTTTATCTTTCTTCATGCTTGAACTATTGCCTACATTTTGTGTGTAGGTGTGGTTTTAGGGCATGGCAACGTAAACGTCCAAGATGCTTGAGTCATTTTGATTCACGAGGTATTAGTACATTATTCGTAGGCTGTGTTAATAACAAGGAAGCATGCATGCTTATTGAGTCTAATGTGTGGATATTATAGTTGTACTGTATGTATACTGTGTTTAAGAGCCATAGGCTAGGTTGCCTCTATATGATATCGAGAATGCTGTACATTATGTAGCTAGTTGCATATTAATTGTTCGCGCGTCGACGCGGTAAGCGAGTGCAATCATTGTGCTGTTTTGGAATAATACCTCAATAATACCTTTTTAATAGCCTGAAATTAATGGCTAAGTGGTATCAAGTACAATATCTGCATCATTTTTGTCCTTACAACTTTTTAAATTATAAAGCTGCCATAAGAATATTAATTGCACGTTTAGTCTATGCTGAGATTTAAGTGTTACAAAACAAGTGTAAAAATAAAGGAAACACAAGTTTAGTTTTTCTGTTGATTTCATCTTGCTAAAATCAGGGGGAACCCCAAAATCAGTATATTTAGACTTAAATATTGTGTGCCGTATCATTCGGTTGATCCGACTACTCCAGTAAGGCAAAGTTCATCGCCGCGGTTTAATGCGACCCACCCAACTCGTTTGACAAAATTCTTCGTTTGAGGAAATATCAGCCCAATATATTATGCTTCAAATGTATCCAGCAGATGCAAAGTCTATACTTTTAGAGAGGAGCATATGCATATTTTGACTTTGGGCTTCTTTATTGATGGATGTGGGAATGTCCCACGCGCTAACAAGCAAACCTCGATTACATACCAATTATGTTTTGGTTATGGTTGTAACTCATAATTAGTTTGCATAGTTTGAGCGGCGGTTGTCTATTTCAACTATGAACCTTTGATATAGTGTCGTGTTTTTTTCCATTGTTGGTGGCTCGTTTTCATCAGTAATGTCTATTAATTAACGTGAACCCACGTTTTTTTCTCTTATGACTTTAGGCCTGCTCAGCTTTGGGGTCATTCTCAGAGCAAACACCCTCAGGCAGAAATGCACATGCGTACAAATGATATTTTGCATATCATTCCGCACTTTTCTTGACCACGTGTAAAATAATATGGTACTGATTCGTTGAAAATATATCTGGATATAAACATTCTCAGGTTTAATATGTGACTTGCGTCTGTTATTTAGTGTCTTGGGTATTTTTATACAACTGCTCTCATGCAAATGCCCCTTCCTGGGTCGTCTGAGTTCACTTTTTTTGGATGCAAGTTATTCTGTTGACAACAAACATTTGGAAAGTTTTTTCTCGAGCTGTCGGTAGTCTGCGACAAGGTAGAGCAAGTTCTTGTGACTTTTTTTTTCTATGGCAGACCTGTTTGGTTGCATTTTATAGTCTTCATTGGCTCCATTACCATCTCTCTCACCCTGACAGCGGGCATGTTCTTTTTGCTAGGCACCTATTCAGTTTAACAGCACAGAAATGTAGATATTGTTTAACTTGTTTTTATATAGTTTTCCCCCGTATATGAACCACCCTAACGCTTGTTAATTATGCTATGAAAGGCAACCCAAGGTCCCTTTCTCTGTAGTCTACATCTTTAATGTACTGAGGTTGACAACTTTATGTCCACGCACAGAAAGCAGATTCATATTACCTCTCAAGGAAATTACAAAATATTTTTATCGCAGCTACACTCATGACATGCAGAGAACTGACAAATAAAGGAAACACCAACCACAATGTCCTGATCTGTGAAGCTCTCAATCCAACTATAATATCTTGCTCTGTGAAGGATAATTAACCAGAAGTTGGAGAGATCTTGGCTGATGTGTGAATCTCATACAAATGGAAAATTCACAGTCTGGGGAATCTTAATTGCCTAGTTCAGGTATATTTCCTGTTGCATACCTGTTGTTTTGGAATTTAAAGCATTGCCCATTTGTGGAACAGAAATGTGCAGTAAAGTGCCCGAGGGTGTAACTGAGGAGTGTATATCAGTGGTGGAAGAGCCAAGAAAATGTCCGGTAGTTCCTGTAGTGCAGTCTGGCACTGGGCTCCATATTCACTGAGCAATCAGATGTATAGATGCGATCCGGTATGGTAAACAATTGGCTCTGATATGGGCTGATGTAAGTTTTCATTACATTTAACTGTAAGCTTGCACATGAAATTTCATGGAATAACATATGGACCCGGACCTGTCTGTGTAGGTTTTAAGATGGGAGACAGTTACTGGGAAAAGTTTGCAGAGCGAGATAATGGATAAATGTTAACCCTATCCACTGTGGCCCCCTAGTGGTGGGATGTTTGACGTCCCAATTTTTTTATAGCGGCACGACTGAGCTCCAGGTGCTGGGGGCCTGGAAGCTGTGTGTTTACCTGTGGATCATTCACATCGGCGGGACACTTGTTCATCAGTGAAAATGAATGAACACAGGTTGAGACCAGTGAATGGTTTAAAGGGAAGGTTTCCGCCCTCTCTGTTTTCAGCTCAGTGACTGTCAGGAAGTGAGCTCATTGGTGAAATCAGGTGCTGTAGTGCATGGGCAGTGCAAATGCTTGCAGACACCGCGGTCCCCAGTACCTGTTGTTGAGTAGTGCTGATATTTCTCTGAACCGGTCCAAAGTGAATGGGGTTAAAAATGTCTTTGTATAACGTTGGTTGGGAGGTTTGTCTTGCTTTAGGGAATGGAGGAAAACCAAATTGAGTTTTGTGACCCTGCTGCCAGAGGCTTTAGTCACTGGCATGCAGTCTATGTGCAGCTTATACTGGAAGTGCCTGAAGGCAGGAGGTAATTTACATACAGACAAAAATGAAAAGGGTCCAAGGATGGGCCCTTGATGTTCTGTGGAACAAATATATGTAGAGGGAGGAAAGGAAAGAGAGAGAGAGATGGAGAGAATTATGCCATTACCCTTTACTTGTTAACATTCATAAAAGAGCATTCAAATTTTGGATTAATCTTAAACAAAGAACCAAATTTCCTCCAATATAAGGCCTTCCTATCCCATGAGCTAAGCCCCAATAGAAGTCCTTTCAGTCAGCCGGCTCTGAAACTATCGAACCAAGCAAATAGCAACACTAACTATGACCAGTTTCAGCCGAGCACTGCTTCAATTAAAATCAACCAATGAATAAATTAAACAAAAGATTCTTATTTGGAACATTGGGAGATAACGACAAAACTACAAAACAAACTAGATTGTTATAATATGCTAAAAAGAAATTACGAATTGGCAGAATATCTCTTCACTGCCAGAGATATGAAGCAGAGACAGATCCTTACCAAATACAGACTAAGTGATCATAGCCTAGCCATTGAAACAGGAAGACACAAACAAACCTGGCACCCCAAACAGGAGAAGATATGTGATCACTGTGAGATAGATGAGGTTGAGACAGAAGTACACTTCCTGCTACACTGCAACAAATATGCTGAAATTCACAATAATACATCCAAATTTTGCCACACTTCCGGATGAACAATAATCTAATCCTAGTGGATGAAGGACACACAGCCCCACTAACTGTGCTGTATGTGACAACCTGTCACCAACACAGAAGCACAATGACTGTCGACACCAGCAGTTAATTATTTACATACTGTGCACTAGATGGCACAAATATGGCAGTATGTTAATGTTTCTGTTTATTTCATGTATGTGAATAGTGTATGCATATTAGTTTACAGGTGATATAGTTGATTTTATTATTATTATTATTATTATTATTATTATTATTATTAATAATAATGATAATAATCTATTTTTGGTTATTACTGTTGTTCTTTGTGTGGCAGGCTCATGGGTGTGGGGATTCCACGTCACCAATTCGATAACTAAACACGCACACGAAACACAACTGGAGTGCAATTGGGTGATTTATTAGGGAAAATTTTCACAAGGAGGGAAAGGGGGAAATTTAGCAACCAATCCAAAGTCCACAATCCGTTCTCGTTGTCCTTTTTCCATATTCCAGGGGTAATCCAAAAAAACCAGGTCCTTAGCCAAAACAGTTCGGTACACAGCAGGGTTTGTCAAACAGTCTAGGTCACAGCGGGTAATCACACAGATATTTTAGCTTTCTCTCACTCTCCGCACTTTCCCTCACGGTACTTTGCACTGTTTGTGCAACCCACTTCCCTTTTTATCCCCATGCACTTAATGGCTTAATGAAGCCCAGGCTTGCCTCGTTGGGGCAGGAAGTCCATATAAGGCTCGGGGGTGGAGCCAGCGGGCTGCAACGTATCTGCCCTCAATTACCGCTCCCCTCACCTCTCCCTGCCATCTGCCACATTTGTAACTCTTGTTTTGGCAACACTGCATGTCACGCCGATGAAGCACCTTGAGATGCAGTGGTTATTTTCTGTGCTAGCTGTCAGGTGAAAAATGTGCGCTGTGTGTTGTGAGTGGAGCTCATACTGCAGGCTGTTCCCAGTAACACAGAAAGTCCGGTTAGGCGGTTGAGACAATAGGCCTATCCCGCCACACCTCTTCGGTACATTACCTTGTAAGAAGGCGGGTGTAAGCCTCCCTGTACACACACTGACTCAGCGTACCGGTGTTACAAGCTCCTGGGCCCTCATGCACTGCAGTGAATGAACTGAAACTATGCACAGGATATACAGTAGTCATGCAGTAGCCTAATGCTCTTACAGTTTTAGAGGTCCAGGTAACTGGAATCAAATTGTGGCTATATTCCATATTATGGGCAGCAGTGTAGTATAATGCGGAAGGAGTTGGTCTTGTAACCTAAAGGTCGCAGGTTCAAGTCCCCGTTAGGACACTGCCGTTGTACCCTTGAGCAAGGTACTTAACCTGCATTGCCTCAGTATATATCCAGCTGTATAAATGGATAAAAGTTGTGTAAGTCGCTCTGGATAAGAGTGTCTGCTAAATGCCTGTAATGTAATGTATTCCCCAGAAGTGACAACTCATTGTCTTCTTAACATTTCTTTCAAGTTTGTAATCCAGTTATAACCATTGTTGGAAATAAACACTATTAGATTATTGTGACCTGCTCAGCAGACAAGGACAGGGTGGGCGTGTATCCTGCGCTCATTAATATTCATATTCATGACGTGTCACACGTAAACCAAAAATGAAATAAAGCAACCTAAACTAGGCTTTACCATCGTATAGTTGAACCTGACGATCGTTCAGCGTGTTGTAACGTTGTAACGCTGATCTACTGTGCACTAACATTACTCTCCAGCAGTCTCAAGCTCCAGACATTTCACCCGAATAAAGGAAGTCTTTCATTCCACGTCTAAGCTTGAAAGCTATTTAATCGTCGCTAGCTAACGGTAGGCCTACTTACCGATCCACCGCATTCTGTGACATGTTCCAGGCGTAAATGGGCGTGGCACATACTAACTGAGTGGGTTATGGTAATATTGCTGTGCCCTTGGGCTCCAGAAATAAAACCAATTTCTTGTAGATCTCTTCATTTTCGTGAAAAGAAAAAAGCATATTGCTTTTTCTGCATCCAGAGACGGGGCAATGCTGAGGCATTTTCAACTTCAACTTCAGCTTGCCTTACTCACAAAAGTGACTTGTGCATAATTTACATATTACAAATGGAAAAGATTTCACTGGACTTAACACCCAGTTAACCCCGCCCACTGAAAACATGGCATTTGGCAAAGGGGGAAAGCCAGCCAATTTCGGCACAGACTCTTATGTTTTTTTTGTTCCAAGAATCATTTTAAAACATCCCCCAGCTGTTTGTGAATGAAAAAAAGTATCTTTAAAGTCACTGCATTTCACCATATCACAAAATCAACTTCTTGTTGTATTCTGAGCCAATCAAAGGCCCACGATTTCGGTTGCTAATTGACAAAAATTACTCGGATGGCAACTAAGTACCTCGGTGGATCCTGGTACTCAGGAGTTCTGAACTAGTCCTTTCGATATCTTAACTGACGGGTGGGTGATGAGTTTGTTTCCATGGCAATGAGCTGCACAAATCACTACAAAAACACTCAGGTATCAAAAACAAAAAAGAATGAAAAGACTGAAAATGAACAAGGAAGTAGTGTCAGTCGGACACTCATTTTAAATACCTATTTTCCTTTTGAAGTGTTTATCATGAGAATCTTCATTGTTATTTTTATTAGGAGAAACATTATCTACTATAGTAGCATATGTTCATTCTTTTGCTTGTTATGAGTCTTTAGCATTTTATTAGAAACCAAAATGAATGAATGGACTTTTAATAAAACAGTAATTAAAAATAGAAGAAGCCATGCAATTTTATATTAAAACAATGTGATAAGGAGAAATCAAGAGGCTGTTTCTCGCTGTACTAATTTCTCATAGAGAGAGAGAGAGAGGAATGGCAGAGAGGGGAGAGAGAGAAGAGGAGGAGGGAAAGAGAGAGAAATAAAGAGGGGGGAGAGAGAGGAGGAGGGACAGTGACAGAGAGAGGGGCAGCGGGAAAGAGAGAAACCACTGTTGTCCCTATGAGAGCTCCACTGTGTGTAGTGTAACTTTAGCTTGGTAATATAGACCCAATGAAGGGGGTCAGTCATGCATTCAGAGAGAGAGAGAGAGAGAGAGAGAAAGAGTGACAGAGGGAGAGAGAGAATTGAAAGATTAACTCGTGCACACGAAAAGAACATTCAGAAATTAAATTTCATCAACCAACAGTCCCAAACAAATAAAAATAAAAGAAAATAAAAATGATTAATAAACAAAAAACAGAAAGTCAAAAAGAAAGACACAACAAATCATCTTGAACTGTACAAAGCACATTACCTTAGCCCCAAATAAGCAAGAGAGAGAGAGAGAGAGAGTGAGAGAGAGAGAGAGGGAGAGAGAGAGAGAGATTGGCGCTGTTAATGCACTGGGCCCTCGTTTGTGTGCGTGTGCTGAGGAGAGGTGTAGCTAAGCGATGTGCGGCTGTGGCTGGGAATTCTCCCTCTCACTCGGCGTCGGTGCGGAATATCGTCCAGGCATTCCTCTCCGTGCCCTCTCGCCCCCTCACCCCCTCGCCCACGCCGCGCTCTCCCTGCGCGTGAATGGACAATGCCCCGCAGCGGCGGTCCTGGCGCAGGCCGGATAAACGGCGAAACGTGCCGCCTCCGTCCCCCTTCTTTTTCACGCGGAGTATCCCAGAATGCACCTGGCGCTCTGGAGCTAGCCTGCGCTACACTGTTAGCAATGCAGAACTAGCAGGGCGGGTGTCGCTTAAACCAACACCTGAGCCAGCTAACAAATCGCCACGGGCGAGGCTCGGGTCACAGAGCGACCCAGTTGGCAGCGAAGTTGGCGTGAGTGCAGAGCCGCTCCCTGTTTGTAAAACTGGAGAGAACTCCCCCGCCGGTGTGTCCTCCTGAGTAGTGAGACGCCTCCATACATTTTTTGGGCCATTTGAAATGGCTTCGCTGGGACAGGGCTTCTCACAGAGCTGGTAGGCATGTGGAGGGGGCCACTGCTATCACAACTGGTAACTCATTGAATGTTGGATGACTTGTTTTGTTCCTGTGTCTCAGAAACGGTGTACACTGTAGGCTAATGTGCTACTCACTGTATCACAGAAATGGTGTACGTTAAAGGCTAACGTGCTACTTGCTGTGCCGCAGAAATGGTGTAGCCCGTGGGCTAACGTGCTACTTCCTGTGCTGCAGAAGTGATCTAGCCTGTAGGCTTACGTGCCAGTTGCCGTACCACAGAAATGGTGTGGCCTGTAGGCTAACGTGCTACTTCCTGTACCACAGAAACGGTGTAGCCTGTAGGCTAACGTGCTAATTCTTGTGCTGTAGACATGGCGGAGGCGCACCAGGCAGTCGCGTTCCAGTTCACCATCACTCCAGAGGGCATCGACTTGCAGCTTTCCCATGAGGCCCTCAGACAAGTGTACCTCTCCGGACTGCGGTCCTGGAGGAAGAGATTCATCCGCATGAGGGTAAGTACTGTGTGTGTATGTGTGCGTATGTGTGCGTGTGTGTGTGTGTGTGTGTGTGATGGCATGTCCATCCCTGTTCTCCTGGCTCTTTGTCTCTGAATGTCTCACTCTTGTGTCGGCGGGTATGTGGAGTGCATAGAGAGGACCAGGGTAAATAGTCCTCTGTGCCCGCAGGCATGTGCATTCTGTATTGATTTTGCAAACCGCTGTCATTACTGTGGGTGTAGCTGGAAGGAACGTTTCCCTCCCTTACCTCCTTCGTGTTTGTGTAATCAATCCCACAACAGGGATATGAGGTAATTAACATTTTTCCAAAACATAAACGGAACCTGAAGGACTTGTGTTTGCCGGTGCAGGTGTGGGAAGTGCCTTTACATTACAGGCATTTAGGAGACGCTCTTATCCAGAGTGACTTACACACCATTACATAGCATTACATACATTGTATCCATACAGCTGGATATATACTGAAGCAATGCGGGTTAAGTACTTTGCTCAAGGGTGCAACATCAGTGTCCTACTCAGGAATTGAACCTGTGACCTTTAGGTTATAAGACTAGTTCCTTACCCATTACACTACACTGCTGCCCCAGTGCTGTTAGCTGAGCCGCGTTTTTCTCCGTCTCTCCTCAGAACAGCGTGATCTCCGGAGTGTACCCCGCCAGCCCGTACTCCTGGCTGTTCGTGGTCGTCGCCATTTTGGCGACCATGTACACGCGCTCGGACCCCTCCATGGGCCTCATCTCGAAAATCCAGGAGCACCTGCCCGTGAGGTAAAAGCCATCCCTCCCATCGATTGGTTCGCTCTGCGTTTGGGTTTTTAATGCCACGTCCTCCTCCCCAAGCCTCCCCAAGCCCCCCCCCCCCCCCGCTGTTTCCCCTAATAGTCAGGTTTTTATTGCCGCTCTTTACCACACCCTCCGCTATCGATTTGGGGGAGCCAGACAAGTACGTGCTCTCCTTCCAAGCACGTGCTGTCACCCGCCTCTTACATACCAGACCACGTAGCCCATCCATTTACTGGAAACAGTGCCTTAACATGAGCCACGCCCTGTGTCTTTTTTAAAATGGCGATTTCAATTCATGTACTACTTCAGTTATATTTGTTATTCGTTGTATTTGTTCTTATTTCTATTGTATTTGTACTTTACAGTGGCTTTGGGTTTGCTATGCCTTCTCTTTCTGTATTCCTATCTGTTCTGTGACCTCACAGTGTCCCCGTTTTGTGGAATGTAACTGCGACGTACAGTCAGGAGCCCCTGTATGATATTAAAGACATATTGATATATTAAGATAAAAACTTATTAGAAGCTGTGAAACTCATTTGTGGAAAAAATAAATTCACTGGGTCCATTTCTGTCTCACTCTTTCTTTCTCCTATCTCTCTTTCTGCTCCATCTGTCTTTCAGTGAGAATGTGCTTTGGGAAGTACTCTGGTAGTATTAATGATACTAATGTAAGTATTATTATTAGTATTACTTTGGCAATGCTGTACGTGTGTGGTCATGGTAGTAAAGCATATTTGAATTTGATTTTAATCACCGCCTGACCCAGTACACGGGGTCAGATGGTGAGATATCTTGAATATCAAATTATGAATCTGTGACTGTTACTCCATTTTAGGATTGTGTTATGTTTGCAATTGTATGGGTGCTTTGGTAACATTGTCATGCCAATAAAGTAATTTCAGTTTGAGTCCAAGGATATTGACAGTCTGTCTCTACCTCCTTCTCTCTTTCTCTCTTTTCCTCTCGTTCTTTCCCTCTCTCTCCACCCCTCTCAGTCTCTCACCTTCTCTCTCTCCCTCCCTTCAGTAAGTTGATGCTTGTTTACCTCTCTCTTTCTCTCTTAAATTCAGTTCTATAATACTATAATATTGGCATGACTGAATGGGACAATATTGCCAAAGTATAACATAGAAAAAAGACACAAGACATCAGTAGAACTGCAATCCCTCAACATGCAGAGTCAGATGGTTAGGGTTAGGGTTAGTATATGTATTTATCTCTCTCTCCCTCTCTCTCTCCCTCCCTGTCAGCGAATCGCTCAGCGTGCAGAGTCAGATGGTGGTGTTGGCAGTGCTGTTTGGAACTCTGATCTGGTTCTCCTTCATCTTGGCCATGCGCTTGTTCCTGAAGATGCTGCTCTCCTATCACCGCTGGATTTTCGAACTGCACGGCAAGGTCTCCGTCACCACCAAAATCTGGGCGGTGAGTCTCTTCAGACCCTCACACTGTACACTTCCTGTTCAGACCCTCACACCGTACACTTCCTGTTCAGACCCTCACACCGTACACTTCCTGTTCAGACCCTCACACCGTACACTTCCTGTTCAGAATCTCATACCGTACACATCCAGTTCAGAAACAATCACTTAACTAAAATATGACTGGCAGCATGTGTATACATAAAAACGTACACGTGTGTATATGCTTAAACGTCCATTGTAGAATAGATTAGTGATGTAGTGCGGAGTCAGAGGTGTGTATATATTTGCAAGCTCTCTCTGTCTCTCTCTCTCTCTCGCTGTCAGGTGCTGATCAAACTCTTGTCAGGAAGAGAGCCCTTGCTCTACAGTTACCAGTCCTCTCTTCCAAACCTGCCTGTTCCTGCCGTCAAGGACACAGTCAGAAGGGTGAGTCAGGAGCAGGACATTGCCTTCAGAGGAGCTCCACCAATCGTAGAATTTGTTGGTAACAACAATTTGAACAAAGCTGTTGGTAATTGGTGGATACTCTCTGTCTATTTCCTGGCTAATAACAGAAATAAAAAAATAAGTGTAAGTCATCTTTTGCATAGATACCAGAGTGAAGTTTCGCCAATCGTGGACAGTCATTGGTGGGTCCTTTTTGGCTATACTTGTGTGAAGCCTTAGGATATGAAGGCAGTATAGCCAGAGGTTATCCACCAATAACTGTTTTCGGTGTTCTGTTTGTTGTAAATAACACACTCTGTGATTGGTGGAGAGCTACTCTCTGGTTTCTATGTGAGAAGTAAGGACTCTCTCCACTCTCCCCTCTCTCCCCCTCTCCTCTCCCCTCTCTCAGTTCCTGGAGTCCGTGCGCCCACTCATGAGTGCCACAGAGTTCCAGCGCATGACCGCTCTGGCTGCGCAGTTCGAGAGCAGCCTGGGCAGCCGGCTGCAGTGGTACCTCAAGCTCAAGGCGCTCTGGGCGTCCAACTACGTGAGTGATTAACCGTATTTCACGCGCCGAACACGCTAGCTGCAGCGCTGTGTGCTTAAAATGGCGTGTCGCCGTCCTGACCTTCGGTCTGCCCGCCCCCCTCAGGTCAGCGACTGGTGGGAGGAGTACGTCTACCTCAGAGGAAGAAGCCCCATCATGGTGAACAGCAACTACTACGGCATGGTACGAGCTGCGCGCATACCCACCAGCAGGGAGAGCAGCTGTGTTATGAGTCATGTACCGACACACGCACATGCACACACGCGCTCACTCACTCACTGACTCACTCAATCATTCACTCATTCACTCACTCGCTCATTCAATCATTCACTCATTCACTCACGCTCACTCACTGACTCACTCACACTCACTCACTCACAAACTCACTCACTCAATCATTCACTCATTCAATCACACTCACTCACTCTCTCACTCACTCACTCCCTCACACACACACATACTCACTCACCCAGCTAGTCACTCTCTCACTCACTCACTCACACTTACTCACTCAAACTAACTAATTCTCAAATTCAAATATAGCGACGCTAGGTATTGCATGTGTAATTTGCATAATGATATCAGCACAGTCAAAGTGAAACTTTAATACGTAGAAATAAAAGTTGTATTTATAATGACCTCTCTCTCGCTCTCTATCTCCCCCCCCCCTTCTTTCTCAGGACTTCCTGTATGTGACCCCCACTCCCATCCAGGCAGCCAGGGCAGGGAACGCTATCAAGGCCTTTCTGCTGTACAGGAGGAGAATAAACTTGGAGGAGATGAAGCCTGTGAGTTCTCCTCCAGTGCTGTGGCATTGTGGGTAATGTAGTACTATTACACTACTGATCCACTGGAGATAGCCTCACCTGCCAGGCTCTGAACCTTATGGTATTGCGAACCTGAATGGTCCGACGTGAGATGATTCTGCCCCGCTACACGGGGTGCATTTGCCAGTGATCTGATGACCGCTTCGTTGAAGCCTGATCTCGAGTGGACTGGACTCCAAATGGAGGTCATGATTCAAGCCGCACTGGCTAAAACCGGCTAAAACCGGTCCGATGGCAGAGAGGCCAATCAGAGAGCCGATAGCGTGGCGTTTCGGAGATAAGCAGGCCATTGTGCCATTGTTCCGGACGCTGCTGTTCACCCGCAGCTCAGGTGTCTCCGAGGCCCTCTGGAATGCTGCCCTTCAGGGTTGGGAGCGGAGACTGTGGATTTTTACGGGTCTGCTGCCTGTAATCATGCCATGTTTGCCCAACATTCCTCCCTCAGCACGATTTCAAAAGGGCCGTGTTTACAGTTTTTCTCGATTGCTAACACATTGAAACTGGTTCTTTTAGCAAAAACTCCCAAATTATTACTTCAGTTCTCAGAGGACCAACACATCTCTCAAAACTATAAACACTTTTCACTTGTTTTAACACATGCTGAAAATTGTTAAACTTTTTCTGCAAATCTCTACAAACAAATGCTCTCATGAATCGCTGGTTACACACTGTGCTCATGCAACAAACACTAGTAGTCAAAACAAAGTCATCACAACCTAAACTCAGGTAACACACCTTTCTCTAGGTGCAAACACTTGGCAGCAAAATTGTTTACACACCGGTCACAATCTCTGGATCAGTAAATAGGGCCACAGTTTGCGTCTGTGTGCTTTTGAACAATGGGTCCTCAAAATGGACAAGCTGTCCAAAGATCAGGAAGACAAAGGTGACAAAGAGGCAGGAGACAATTTGTCCCAGACGAAATATGTTCCACCTTGACCATGTGCTGGTGCATGGTATGATGATGAGGGAAGCTGGACAGAGAGTTCAGCCAAACTTGAATTGTTTCACAGTGGCATCCATTGTCCATACTTTCAGACAAGAAAACAGGTACTATAATTTACTGTAATGTTACATATTGTATCTGCTGTACTACTGTGAGAGGATATGCTGTCTATGTAATGTTGAAGTGTATTTACAGACTATATGTTCTTTAGATTTTATTGCTGTTTTTGTTTATAGTGCTGCATATACTCCTACTCCTTTTATGAATGCTACTCTCCTTTGAAAATACTACATTTTTTTGTTCCTTCAACTGTGTTGTGGTTACTGTACAGTACTTTTCACTCAGCATCACTTTTCAGTACTACAGATAAAATATTTGGAAATTTGCACACTCCCTCATTTGTTAGTAGTGTAACATTGCAAAGATCAAAATCTGAAAACCATAAAATAAGTAGAATAACCAGGAGAAAATAACTCCTTACACACTGCTATAAAAGGTTTTTGCAGTAGTGCTTTGAATTTATCTCACTGGTGTGTTATGGGTAATCTACATTGTCTGCGTTTTCGATGGCTTGTGTGTGCCATTTGAAGGCAAAGTTTAATTTTGATGGAAGAGTATATGTTTTTGAGAAGATAATTTGAGTTTGGCATGGATGTTTGAGGTTTGTGCTGATTGGTGTGTAGTTTTGGGATTGTGTTAATAGTTCTGAGAAAAAAAGGGAATTGTTTCATTAAATGTGTCTTAGCAATCAAAAAAAACTGTAAACATCAGACGGCTTGTTCCACTATTTCTGTCTTGGTAAACATCCTGTTATATCAACTAATCTGTACATTTTCATTAGCCGATTTGTTGCTGCCCGGAGTTCACGCTCTGGCAATTTTCATATCGCTAGCCAGTGAAATCAAATATAAATAAACCGCAAGATTTGGTTTGTTTCCACAAATATGTTAAAGCCTTCACTCTCTCTTGCTCTCTCCCTCTCTCTTCCTCTCTTTCTCTCTCTCTCTCTCTCTCTCTCTCTCAGAGTCGTATTCCAGGCACTGTTATTCCTCTGTGTGCTGCTCAGTGTGAGAGGATGTTCAACACCACGCGCATCCCAGGAGTGGAGACCGGTAATACACAGTAACGGCACAGCAACCACACAGCAACCATACAGCAACCACTCAGCAACCACTCAGTGACCATACAGCAACCGCACAGCAACCACTCAGTGACCATACAGCAACCGCACAGCAACCACTCAGTGACCATACAGCACGACAGCACACCAGACAACAGCAACCACCAGCGACCAACAGCAACCATGCACACCAGCAACCACTCAGTGACCATACAGCAACCACACAGCAACCATACAACAACCGCACAGCAACCATACAACAACCGCACAGCAACCACTCAGTGACCATACAGCAACCGCACAGCAACCACTCAGTGACCATACAGCAACCATACAGCAACCACTCAGCAACCACTCAGTGACCACACAGCAACCATACAGCAACCACTCAGCAACCACTCAGTGACCATACAGCAACCACACAGCAACCATACAACAACCGCACAGCAACCATACAACAACCGCACAGCAACCACTCAGTGACCATACAGCAACCGCACAGCAACCATACAACAACCACACAGGAACCATAGAACAACCCCGCGCTTCTCTCCGTCAGACACCCTGCTGCACTGGAAGGACAGCGACTACGTGGCGGTCTACCACAGGGGGCGCTATTTCAAGCTGGGGGTGTACCGGGCCGGGAGGCTCCTGTCGCCCAGAGAGCTGGAGTTCCAGATCCAGAGGATTCTGGATGATCCCTCGCCCCCCGCCCCCGGAGAGGAGAAACTGGGGGCCCTGACTGCAGGGGACAGGTGAGCCACCGAGGGACAGGTGTGTGAGAGAGATTCCGGTGTCAGGTCGGGTGGTGGTACCGGTGGGACAAGGTGGTTATTTAGGTATCAGGACACAGTCAGGTCAGACAGAGACAGGTTTATGGACAGGCATGGTCAGGTGACGCATAGAAATGACTGCCTGGCCAGGTATGGTCAGGTGATGCATAGAGATGGCCGTCTGGCCAGGTACGGTCAGGTGACACATAGAGATGGCCGTCTGGTCAGGTGATGCATAGAGACGACTGTCTGGCCAGGTATGGTCAGGTGACACATAGAGATGACCGTCTGGCCAGGTACGGTCAGCTAACACATGGAGATGACCGTCTGACCAGGTGATGCATAGAGACGACTGTCTGGCCAGGTACGGTCAGCTGACACATGGAGATGACCATCTGGCCAGGTACGTTCAGGTACTACAGAGGAGGATATGAACAGGTAGGGCTCGGGGACACAGAGACAGAGCTAGCTACCGCTAAGCGAGTTAGCAAGGCAGGTACAGACAGGTGCAGCTGGAGAGATGGAGGCAGACACAGTATGGGCTTTCCCTGATTTCCTGGTCTGTTTCTGCTGTTTGCTTTCGGCTCAGCAGGTAGCGGTGTGCGCTTTTTATTTCCTAACAGATAGCGGTTTTTTGCTGACCGCTATCAGTGCTTCAGCAGCTGTGCATTACAGGCATTTAACAGCATCTCTTATCCAGACTGGCTTTCAGAGCTTTTAATGTAACCTGGCGCAACTCGTCTGGAACTCACCCACGCTGATATTATCAGCACATTTCCCAGAATAGCTTCCTGTGTGTATTGCACCTCTTCATGCTATGTAAATATAACTCTTTATAAGAGGACGGATACGGAATAAGAACAGTGAGGGTAAGTAGTACCCGGCTCAAACATACAACTCCCCTGGAAATCAGGGCTGTAACCTTAAGGTTGCATGCCCAGCTCTCTAACCATTGCGCTACACTGCCAGCGCTAGCTGAGTGTAAATCCAGCAGGAAGCACACAGGGCTTGAGTAAGCCCAGCTCTCTAACCATTACACTACACTGCTAGCGCTAGCTAAGTGTAAATCCAGCTCGACGCACATAGGGCTTGAGTAAGCCCAGCTCTCTAACCATTACACTACACTGCTAGCGCTAGCTAAGTGTAAATCCAGCTTGACGCACATAGGGCTTGAGTAAGCCCAGCTTTCTAACCATTACACTACACTGCCAGCGCTAGCTAAGTGTAACCAGCTTGCGACTAGGCTAGTAAGCCCAGCTTTCTAACCATTACACTACACTGCCAGCGCTAGCTAAGTGTTGATATACACTTGTAGCTCCGTGTAAGAGAAGCGCTGTGATTATTTTATTATTAATATTGTGAATATTAATAGTAATAATCTGCCATCTTACCCAGGGAGCCCTGGGCCCAGGCGAGGAAGCAGTTCTTCGGCGCCGGGGTGAACAAGCGGTCTCTGGACTGCATCGAGAAAGCGGCCTTCTTCGTCACGCTGGACGACGAGGAGCAAGGCATGATGGGAGACAACCCTGCCGGGAACCTGGACGCGTACGCCAAGTGCCTCCTGCACGGGAAGTGCTACGACAGGTAGGCACGGGGGAGGGGTACGGGGAAGGGCTTGGCTTTGGTTGTGGGGGTCACATGGTCACATGAGCGGTAACGGTCACCTGTGTGTCTTTCTTGTCTCGGCCAGGTGGTTTGATAAGTCCTTCTCCCTGGTGGTGTTCAAGAACGGGAAGAACGGTCTGAACGCCGAGCACTCCTGGGCCGACGCCCCGACGGTGGCCCACCTGTGGGAGGTGAGGTGTGGGAAGCGGGTTTGGAGGGTTTGGAGGGTTTGGAGGGTTTGGGGCTTTGGGGGGGGGCACGTCTGCCTGTCAGTCCTCGGCTGGAGGACCGTGTTAATGGAAGTGTTCCAGATTTGACTGCATTTGCAACTGCAGAATTTACACATGGCTACTTCACAGTAAGAACTAAAGCATACAGAGATACATAACAGATATAAACTATTTCATCCATAAAGCTCATTAATAGTAAATAACTATGTACAGCCGCAGCCAGTTATGATGATCGGTTAATAACCCTTCCCATGATGCCTTGTGCACATGATATTAGAGATTTTGTATGTGATGTAAGAAGCAGTTTTTTATTCATGGTTGTCAGTTGTTTTTTTATTTCTGAAGGTCTGTGAGCTGTGCTTGAATGTACGTAGACGCGTCCTGGGGGATGATGGGATTCATTTTCTCTTTACTTCCCGCCTCTGTGCAGTACGTCCTGGCCACAGACACCTTCCAGCTGGGGTACGACGGGGAGGGCCACTGCAAGGGAGAGCTAGATCGCACCCTGCCCCCTCCACAGAAGCTGGGCTGGGACATTCCCCCCGAGGTGAGCCAGGGTCACTCTGCATCTGTGGATCTGTTACGGAAAAAAAACATTGTGATTTAAAACACAAGTTGTTTTCAAAACTGCGTTTAACTGTGGCTTTCGTTCCCGCGCCAGTAATCATCTAGGTAGTATGTACTTGTTTCTAGCATATAGTCTGTACTCTGTCTGTAACAGTTATAGTCCTAGTCCGTACTCTGTGTCTGTAACAGATATAGTCCGTACTGTGTCACTACTGTATCACTAGCTGTTAACCTGACCCTTCCTTAGCTGGTGTTGATAGGCTGCAGTGAGTTGACTGCTCTGCTCTGGTTTGAGGCAGTGCTTTTAAAATCAGAGGCATCAGGAAAAGCTGCTCAGCTGAAAAAGCCTCCTTCCTTTTACAATCTGGTGCACACTGGGAATGAGAATTCCGAGGGATTTCACTCCAGGGTCGTGTCCGAATCAGCGCACTTGCCTACTATTGAGCATTCAACTTGAGTGTACTCAATAGAAGGCAGGCGCGCAGATTGGGACAGGGCCCAGGATGTGGCGGGAGTGCGATGGGGCGGATTGGGGCGATGCTGAAAGCACAGGGTGAGTGTTGGGTGTGTGAGTGTTGGGTGTGTGAGTGTTGGGTGTGTGAGTGCTCGGTGTGTGAGTGTTGGGTGTGTGAGTGCTCGGTGTGTGAGTGCTCGGTGTGTGAGTGCTCGTGTGTGAGTGTTGGGTGTGTGAGTGCTCGGTGTGTGAGTGCTCGGTGTGTGAGTGTTGGGTGTGTTAGTGCTCGGTGTGTGAGTGTTGGGTGTGTTAGTGCTCGGTGTGTGAGTGTTGGGTGTGTGAGTGTTGGGTGTTTAGGCTCAGGAGTGTTGGGTGTGAGTATTGGTGCGTGTGAGTGCTCATGTGTGAGTGCTCGGTGTGTGATGCTTTGGGTTTGAGTGTTGGGTGTGTGAGTGCTCGGTGTGTGAGTGCTCGGGTTGTGAGTTGGGTGTGTGAGTCTGGGTGGTGTGCCGGTGTGTGAGTGTTGGGTGTGTGAGTGTTTGGTGTGTGAGTGTTGGGTGTGTGAATGTTCGGTGTGTGAGTGTTGGGTGTGTGAGTGCTCGGTGTGTGAGTGTTGGGTGTGTGAGTGTTGGGTGTGTGAGTGTTTGGTGTGTGAGTCTGCGCTTGAGGAGCACCTGGGCACTTCTCCCCTTTATTGCGAGTGCAGACAGGCTCGCTGTGCCTCAGCGTTCCAGTCTTTACCTCACGCCTGTCTCTCTTTCTCTTTCTCATTTTCTCTCTCTCCCTCTCTGTCTTTCTGTCTCTCTGTCTGTCTCTCTCTCTGCTTACTCTTTCTGTCTCTCTGTCTGTCTCTCTCTCTACTTACTCTTTCTGTCTCTCCACCTTTCTCTTTTGTTCTCTCTGTCTCTCTTTCTCTTTCTATCTCTATCTTTCTGTATCTGCCTCTCTCTTTCTTTCTCGGTCTCGCTGTCTCTCTCTGTCTCTCTATCTTTTTCTTTCGTTCTTGCTGTCTCTCTCTCTCTACTTTCTCTTTCTCTCACTTTCTCTTCCTCCTGTGGAGCACTTGAGCATGTGTTGCTTTTGAGAAACACACATTTGTGTGCAGTTTGAGAAACAGGTGAACGGTGCAGATCAGTCGGACTGTCCCAGCACTGGCCAGAGATGGGACGGTCTCAGCCCCCCCCCCCCTTCCCACAGGGGAAGTGGCTCAGCTTCCTTTGGGGTTTTGCAACAGAGCCGTTTATGTTCTTGCACAAGGTTTGCCTGTGATTTCTGGTCATTTCTTCAGTTTTCTGGGGATTTCTGGTCATTTCTTCAGTTTTCTGGGTTTTGTTTGGCTGTAGATGACAGTGCAAAAGTGATATAGAGGATCTCTGGCCTGTGAAAAGTCTCTGTCCTCTCTCTCCTCGTCTCTTGGTGGCCACATGGTGGGGAGCAGACAACGATCAGTCTGGGTCCCTCTGTCCCGGTCAGCAGCACCGTGGTGGGGAGCAGACAGCGCTCGGTCTGGGTCCCTCTGTCCCGGTCAGCAGCACCGTGGTGGGGAGCAGACAGCGCTCGGTCTGGGTCCCTCTGTCCCAGTCAGCAGCACCATGGCGCTCGGTCTGGGTCCCTCTGTCCCGGTCAGCAGCACCGTGGTGGGGAGCAGACAGCGCTCGGTCTGGGTCCCTCTGTCCCGGTCAGCAGCACCGTGGTGGGGAGCAGACAGCGCTCGGTCTGGGTCCCTCTGTCCCGGTCAGCAGCACCGTGGTGGGGAGCAGACAGCGCTCGGTCTGGGTCCCTCTGTCCCGGTCAGCAGCACCGTGGTGGGGAGCAGACAGCGCTCGGTCTGGGTCCCTCTGTCCCGGTCAGCAGCACCGTGGTGGGGAGCAGACAGCGCTCGGTCTGGGTCAGCAGCACCATGGTGGGGAGTGAGCAGCGCTCGGTCTGGGTCGGGGTGTTTTTTACTGAGGTCTCTGTCGTCCCTCTGTCTGTGTCTCAGTGTGAGGAGCAGGTGTCCCGGTCCCTCGCGGTGGCCCAGACGCTGGCGGACGACGTGGACTTCCACATAGTCCCGTTCCGGGACTTTGGGAAGGGGCAGGTGAAGAAGCACAGGATCAGCCCCGACGCGTTCATACAGCTGGCCCTGCAGCTGGCCTATTACAGGGTGAGCCAGCAGGGGGCGCTCCTGTCCCCTCCTGCTTATGTTACTGGGTCATTTTGAAATCATACTGTGAAATCAAAATCATAATTTTCTATTGTTATATTGCACATAATGAGATTTGAAATGAGTTATATTATTCTTATTATGCCCACCGATAGGAGTATTTGGTATTTGTCATCAAATGTTGGTCTCCTAAGCAACGTGGCAATTTGCATTTCAGCCAATCAGCAGGGTGTCCGTTTAGTCAGCTGCCAATCAGAAGTCTATTTGAAATGAATTTCTTTGCAGCACAGACACCCCATGCCAGACCTTCAGCTCTGGCATTTTGAACACGCTTGCTTTAAATCGAAAGGGAATATTATTATTTTCTTGTTTGAGAAAAGTAAGTGCACGCCTTTGTCTTGTGGCTTGTTGAGTTTAGCGATCATGTGTAAGAAACAAGCGATTGAACAGGGGTGTTTAAGGGGAGAGCACAGCGTCCATTTACGCGGCCTGGACCGGACTGGAATGTTATTGTTCCGTTTATTTAAATGACTTTCACCCCCCCTCCCCCCCCCCCAGGACAGAGGAATGTTCTGCCTGACCTACGAGGCGTCTATGACCCGTCTGTTCAGGGAAGGGCGCACCGAGACGGTCCGCTCCTGTTCCAACGAGAGCTGCGCGTTTGTGAAAGCTCTGGAGAGCGGGGAGGTGAGAGCTGAGCGCTCAGCGCGTTTGTTAAATCATGGAATGGAAATTACAGCAGAAGGCTGGGCGGTACAAGACACTGCTCATGGCACCTGCACTAAAGATTGTACCGCAATAAAATTAATTTCTGCCTTATTCCAGGTTTTGTCCGTTTTTGCCGTGAATGTCGTAGGGAACAAATAAAGAGGGAACAAAAACAAAAACACGTGGCTAGCTGTACACTGAGATCTCATAAGCAGTTGTTGACAATTCCACAAACACACTTGGTACATTTTCCACCTTCCCCTCTCATGTTTATTGGTGTCTCTAAGGACATAATTCAGTAGAGATTATGCAATTCTGAAATAAGCAGCCGGTGGTGCCATGTGACCATTAAAAGCAAGAATGTGTCTAATGGGATTTCCACACCACGTCTTTCACACAATTCTAGATGGCTGTAGATGTGCTCCTCAGATACTTCAGGGTTTTTCCCCCCCTCTGTCTTTAATGACTCATAAGTATGCTTCGCCTTTAACTGCTCTTACATGCTCTGTCCTCTGTCTCCCAGGACACGGAAGTATGTAAGCGGCTACTCCGATTGGCCGCTGAGAAGCACCAGAACCTCTACCGATTGGCCATGACAGGATCTGGCGTTGACAGGCACCTCTTCTGCCTCTATGTGGTCTCCAAATACCTGGGAGTGGACTCTCCTTTCCTTAAAGAGGTGAGAAGGATTTTCTGAACCGCTTAACTTCACAAAGCGAATGCGTCTCTGTTCGTTTGCACAGTCCACAACATTGATATCGCAAAGCAGTTGAGGGAGGTCACAGTTTTGTCTTGTGATAAGAGTTGATAAGTGAGTGCACGTGCCTGCACGTGCATTGTCAAATAAAAAAAAATTAAAAAGTTGCCATTGTTTCCCAAGATAACCTTTTTACAGAGTTGAGCAATAAAGTAAGACTAATCGCAACAATAAGACTGTAGTCTGTAGGGTAAATATAAAAATAGATGAGGAAGATTTTAACGTACAGTCATAGTACACAGGCAGCTCAGAAAAACAATTCCATATTGCCTAAAACAGGCTTTGACAAAATCAAGTTGTGGGAGCAACATTTTTTATTTTCCTGAGGGAGCATTACAGTATTTATGTATGTATATGTTTATGGGTTTACTGTAATAGCCTGTAGAGATTGCTCCACATGTCTGACTCCTTGCTCTGATTGGCAGGTGCTGGCAGAACCGTGGAGGCTGTCCACCAGTCAGACCCCCGTCCAGCAGGTGGAGCTGTTTGACCTGGTCAACCATCCGGAGTACATCTCCTGCGGAGGAGGCTTCGGCCCCGTCAGTACCTGAGCCTCCCTTCCTCCGTCTCTCTTTCCCACTCTTCCTGTATTCTTTGGCTTGCGTTATGGCCGTTAAAAATGTTTTCAAACTGTACGTATCCAGGTAGTGTCTTTATTGGTTTCAGATTCTCATAACAACCAAAACACATTCCTTTAAAAGCCAAAAAGTCATCAAGGAAAATCACGTGTGAAAATTGTGAACAAAATTATAGACAAAATTTCAACATGATGGAAAACCCCATTCTTGATTTAGAACCAGTTCTCTATTACAGGGATGGGGAAATCTAAGTGGGGAAATCTAAGTGGGTCAGGAATGCAAGGGATTGTTCAGCCAATCAGATACAGGGAGGAATGATAAGGAGATGAAATGAAGAAAGAGATTTTATTTGCAGAATGTGGTCAGGACTCTGGAGTTAACACCTGTATTTTTTCAAGAAATACAAGGGCATCTTCTCTGATCTCAGGCCTCCTATCAAGATACTAACTAAGCGCACACCTACATAGCTTCAGCAGTTAGCCATGAGAAGGGTACAGGGTGGCATGGCTGCTTAGCTTCAGCAGTTAGCCATGAGAAGGGTACAGGGTGGCATGGCTGCTTAGCTTCAGCAGTTAGCCATGAGAAGGCTACAGGGTGGCATGGCTGCTTAGCTTCAGCAGTTAGACATGAGAAGGGTACAGGGTGCTATGGCTGCTTAGCTTCAGCAGTTAGACATGAGAAGGGTACAGGGTGCTATGGCTGCTTAGCTTCAGCAGTTAGCCATGAGAAGGGTACAGGGTGGTATGGCTGCTTAGCTTCAGCAGTTAGACATGAGAAGGGTACAGGGTGGCATGGCTGCTTAGCTTCAGCAGTTAGACATGAGAAGGGTACAGGGTGCTATGGCTGCTTAGCTTCAGCAGTTAGACATGAGAAGGGTACAGGGTGGCATGGCTGCTTAGCTTCAGCAGTTAGACATGAGAAGGGTACAGGGTGCTATGGCTGCTTAGCTTCAGCAGTTAGACATGAGAAGGGTACAGGGTGCTATGGCTGCTTAGCTTCAGCAGTTAGACATGAGAAGGGTACAGGGTGCTATGGCTGCTTAGCTTCAGCAGTTAGACATGAGAAGGGTACAGGGTGGCATGGCTGCTTAGCTTCAGCAGTTAGACATGAGAAGGGTACAGGGTGGCATGGCTGCTTAGCTTCAGCAGTTAGCCATGAGAAGGGTACAGGGTGGCATGGCTGCTTAGCTTCAGCAGTTAGACATGAGAAGGGTACAGGGTGGCATGGCTGCTTAGCTTCAGCAGTTAGACATGAGAAGGGTACAGGGTGGTATGGCTGCTTAGCTTCAGCAGTTAGACATGAGAAGGGTACAGGGAGGCATGGCTGCTTAGCTTCAGCAGTTACCCATGAGAAGCGTACAGGGAGGCATGGCTGCTTAGCTTCAGCAGTTAGCCATGAGAAGCGTACAGGGTGGTGTGGCTGCTTAGCTTCAGCAGTTAGCCATGAGAAGGGTACAGGGTGGCATGGCTGCTTAGCTTCAGCAGTTAGACATGAGAAGGGTACAGGGTGGTGTGGCTGCTTAGCTTCAGCAGTTAGCCATGAGAAGGGTACAGGGTGGCATGGCTGCTTAGCTTCAGCAGTTAGACATGAGAAGGGTACAGGGTGGTATGGCTGCTTAGCTTCAGCAGTTAGTCATTTTGGAAATCTCAGTATCGTCATTTTTAAGATTTCAACATCGCCTTAAATCGCGTCTTTAAACCATCGATGTCGTCTCTGAAGCGTCACTGTCGTCTGTCTGTGCGTCCGTCTCAGGTGGCGGACGATGGGTATGGAGTGTCCTACATCATCGTGGCAGAGGACATGCTCAACTTCCACGTCTCCTGCAAGCACTCCTGCGCGCAGACCGTGAGTGAGCCGCCGATCTCTCGCAGACACCGGAGCACTGACGCAGCGAAGAAGCACGCGATAGCACGATAGCACGCGCGCGCGCGCGCTGGCACGGGAAATCTCATTCAGTCTGAGATTAACAAAGTACACTGTATGACCAAAAGTAACTGGACACCCCTTGGTCTGGGGCTGCTGTTCATGGTTTGGGCTAGGCCCCTTAGTTTCCCCTAGTGAAGGCAAATCTTAATGCTACAGCATGCCGTCACATTCTAGACGATTCTGTGCTTCTCCAACGGTTTGGGGAAGGCCCTTTCCTGTTTCAGCATGACACTGCACCCGAGCACACAGCGAGGTCCATATAGAGATGGTTTTGTCAAGAACGGTGTGGAAGAACTTGACTGCAAGGAGCCCTGACCTAAAGCCCATCCTACACCTTTAGGATCAGTTGGAAAGCCAACTGCGAGCCAGGCCTAATCGTCCAATCAGTCCCCAAATTCACTAATGCTCATCTGGCTGAATGGAGGAAAACCCCCGTAGCAATGCTCCAACATCTAGTATAAAGCCTTCCCAGAAGAGTGGAGGCTGTTATAGCAGCAAAGGGTCGACCAACTCCATGTTAATGCCCATAATTTTGGATGAGATGTTGAATGTCAGGTGTCCACGTACTTTTGTCCGTGCAGTGCATGCGTATCTAGTTCAGAAAGTGTGCGGTATGCTTTCTTCCTCTTTGAAGTAGTACGATGAATATCTAGAGTAAAATTGTGTAAACATCCAATGTCTTTGCACTGGATTATCTAGTGCCGGTTCGCTCAGAACAGGCAAAACCAGGTGTTTTTAAGTAAAAATGCTCAGTTACTAACGCTTAACGATTTCTATATTTTTAAAACATCTGACGGTGCCCGATAAATAATTAGTCAAATGTCATTACAGAGGCGTCGTGTTTTTCTGTGGTTGAACTGGCCATGTAGCCGTATAGCTTTAGCCCCGGCTCGTAGGTTTCTTACACTAGGCCCGTGTGTGAGAGAGCCTGTACCCCGAGCCCTGACTCTGCCCTGTATCTTCAGGACGCTCGCCGCTTTGGAGCCCATATCAGACAAGCTCTGCAGGATCTCCTCTCTCTGCTGAACACCGACAGGAAGGAGCAGGTCGGAGCAGCCAAAGCCCCAGAGACCGACAAAAAGACACACTGAGCGACCTTTGGGAAACGGGGTGCCGAGTCATCGAGGCAGATATTATACTCAGATATTATTATATTAATGCCAGACCAATGCAATGACGTGACTTACTCTCATTATCACATTGTTAACTCTGCAAATTGTGAAGATTGCTATTTATTTGTCGGATTTGCATCCTATAATCGTTTTGTTTTTGATGTTCAGGAGCTTGTGCTTGCGGAGAATGTGGGTGGAATGACGTCAGAGGGTGAAGAGGTATTAACAAGACTGTAATATGGTACAGATGTGGTGAGCAGTGGCGTAGTGTTTGTGTTTAAGGGGGATTTGGGTTTTGAGTGTTTCTCCACCTTCGTCTGTGTCTCTGGCAGTAATGTTACACTGTTGAGTTGCACTTGCCAGAACTTCCCCCAGTGTAAAGATTGTTGTGGAGAAACAAAAGAAACGAACAAGATTTCTGAGTTTAAGTGCTGTCAGAACTGTAAATTGTAACTGAAATTGTTATTCTTAACTTTTTATGTTTAATTATTGATTCTTGTTTCATCTTGCACTGATAAAATACCGATCATGTACCAATCAAAATATATGGTATTGACGTAGTAATCTACTTGATTGTATGGCTGTGGAATTGTAGAATTTGGGGACCGCGTGGACAAAGGTGTGTAGTTGTTGCTGACAAATCACCTTTCGTTGTGCTTTCGTTTAAAAAAAAATGATATGCTGTTTACAAATACAAGGGCATTGCTCTGTTCTAGTATACACGCTACTTGTTGATTGAAAAGGCTTCTCTATTTTGGTCTTATTGGTTGAAAAATGGCACAGTAGCTCTTGGGTCCAGTCCGTGGAACCTCATACAAGCTCCCCGTACAGATGACCGGTCGTAATATTAGGCCACAGAGACGTTGTATTTAAGTGTGTCCTCATTCTGCATGGGTCATTAGAGCTACATCAGTGTGCGGCAGTGCAGTATACCAGCATTTTATAGCACACAGGCCAGCTAAGATGTGTCTTGACTGAGTTGGTTATCAAGTGCACTGGAATGGCATCTCTGTAGCTGGACATTGTTTCCATGACTCAGGACTTCTGTACCAATTTGAACAGGCCAAGTACCTGCACTGTGTCGTGTGAGCGTTCTTGTATAACCAGGAACAGTTATTTCAGGGAAAACTTGTCTTTTTTTTCCTATATCATGCAACTGAAACAAAACAATGCAAGATTTTTATTGGAAGGGTTTTTATTTTTAAGTTTGGGGTTTTAATCTGTTTATTTGTGCATACAGCCGTCTGGAGATAAGTATCACAAAAATAACTAATAACACGATGCCTGTAACTGATCACGTACATTCTTTTCATGTATTTCTGTTTGTCTCTCCTTTTCCCGATTCCAATTCAACCTTTGTACTGTTGATTTTTAGCGGGTGCTACAACACATTCTATTAAAAACCTCTAACTTTATAATGCTGCTTTTATTTATTTTTACAGTAATACCGGAATTGGAAAAACTATTAAATACGTATATATGTTTGTACAAATAAACTGGATCCACTGACTCCTGGCTTTCTGTGTATGTGCTTCTCACAGTCATATAAAAACTGCAAAAAACAGAACTAAATGGAATAATTATTGTCCAGCATTACACAACAAAGGACAAGTTATGAAGAAAAATAAATTTATATCACAGGCGTTTAGCAGACACTCTTATCCAGGGTGACTTACACAACTATTTACATTGTATCCAATTATACAGCTGGATATATACTGAAGCAACGCGGGTTAAATATCTTGCTCACGGGTACAACGGTAGTGTACCTTCCTACCCAGGAATCAAATCTATGACCTTAAGGTTACAAGACCCACTCCTTACCAATTATACTACATAACATCAAATGCATTAGAAAAGCAAACATTTCATATTTAAAACAGTACATGTGCCGGGTTAAATTTCACAAATGAAACGGGAGCCCTTTTGGACTAAAAGATCAGTTTTTTCCAGTGGTCTACCCCCCTTGTTGAAAAGGTGCAGGAATCGTAGGTTTACTAATCATGTGCTTCTAAAGTGGATATAGTCATATGTGAACACAATTCCACTGAAAGTTTCATCAAAGGTATTTGTATTTCCCCCGTGGCAAACGATTCGCACAGTGCCTTTTATGCCCCGCAGTGGTTAGGTATTTCTCAGTAAGAACTGCACGGATAAGATATGAAAATAATTTGAAATAATCAGCTTCCTTTGGCTGATAATTATTTGCAGAATTATCATTGTACAGCACACAACACAAAACTGTAAATAAACATTTTTATCAGCAACATTGGCTGGCCAATATTTAAAAGTCCCTTGAATAGTCAGGGAAACAATAAACTCATTCATATATTGCAGTTAATTTGTAGTTGACATTCAGCAATAGATGTCATGATGTGGGAAGCTATAGTACTTTTACACCAGGGCTGGCCAACCTTGTTCCTGGAGATCTACCACCCTGTAGGTTTTTACTCCAACCCTAACAAAGTGCACCCCATCAAACAGCTAAAGATCTTGTGGAGCTACTAATTAGTAGAATAAGGTGTGTCCAATTAGGCTTGAAATTAAACAGATAGTTTAAAAATCGAACAGAATTTGGCCGGGTCAGGAGCTTTGTGCTGGGTAAGGGAGCACACAGCCTTGGTGAGGTCCTTGGTGCTCAACTGAGGTTCCACATGCTGATTCCCCAGATGTTTGTCCCGGTAGCCCAGGAATGAGGGCCCTGTTTGTGGGGCTTATGTGGTACAGGCTCTCAAAAAACTCTTTGGCCACCTCTCGGACCTTAGCCTCTTCAGACACCACCACCCCTCTGCTGTGGTAAGAACAGATGTTATTATTTTTTGACCGTGCCCTGCAGAAGAAGTATCTAGTACATTTCTCATCCTGCTCGAGGCCCTGGGTTCACAGGATCTCACACTGTGATTACAAACATGTTTTTCAGCTTTGACACAAAACCACCAGCTAGAACTTGTGGATCGTTCGTAAAGAGGTAACAGAGTAACAGGTAACAGTCTTAATAGCATTTTAATTTAAGAGCAACATTTATTTGTCAGCATTTGTCACCATAAGCAATGGACACAAGAATGTTATGGCAGGTAACATTATTATTAATAATAGTAATAGTAATAATATCAAATTAACAATATGATCAAAACAATTATGACGGTGTATTGATTTAATCCTAGGTCAAGGTTTAATACTCGTATGCCTACTCTGATACCGGTTCTGTACCGTCCAGGCAACTCCCCCAGTTCAAGCTTTTTCGGTTTAGTCAACGGATGCGTCTATCACAGCCTATCACAGACGGATGCGTCTATCACAACCCGTTCATGCGCGGGTGTGCCCGTGTGAACAGGTGCGCGCTCTGTGACGTAAAACCATGAATCAGAATCAAAATTATTTATTCGCCAAGTACGATGTGGCAAGGAATTTGCCTTAGTGCAAGGTGTCAACATACAATCCCATACAATAACAATAACAATTCGGACCCATTTGGAATTAAATAAATCTCATATTTTCTTCTGTGGGGCTCAGAAAAAATCGGTGCCTGGATAGTAATTAATTCAGCGTGAAGACATTTTAGAATTTAAAAGTACTGTCCAAAATAATTTTATTTAACCAGGGTAAATTCGCAGTTTTGAATGGGGAAATGTGCTTTTTGGCACCCGGAGGCTTGTTAAACTGCAATTCCTCGAGTAACCACTGGACGTTTGCGAGTTTCTCGGAGAATGGCAATCCCTGGTCTTCTGATGTTTGCCCAATCCGTTGAATAAAAAAAGAAAAAAAAGATACAGGCACTAGAATACCACGCCCATTGTTCTGCGTGGCTGTCTCTGAGTGGCTGCCGATGGCAGGAAGAATTGGATCTAAAGGGAATTGAAAGAACTGTACAATCGCATACGGTTCGGATTACTGAAGTTGTGGGGAAAGTGAACCTATTGCACATTGAAACTGACCCGAAGAAGCTTGTATTTTTTTAAATTGAAAGCAGATGGAATGTAATCCCGCGATTCAAGCGATTTCTATCCTTTTGCTTTGGCTACCGGTTGCAAGGCTGTGTCCAGATGGTCAGGACGGCGTGCCCGGCAGCGATGGAGGGTGGTAAGAGCATCAAAGCCGGTAACGTTTTGAGCTGCCGACGTTGAGCGACTTTGAATAGTTTTATGTGATAATTAAGGGTAACTAGCGTTCGTCGAGCAATTGTCAGTGAGGCACATATAGTTGGCTTCACCTACATACTGTAGTAAGCTAAACAGTCCAAATGCGAATACGGTAGTCAGAAGCTGGTATGCTGATACCTGACTGCGGTCAAACTATCCGCTCGTCAAATTCGTGTGCGCAGCTGCCGTGTGTATAGCGGTAGTCAGGTAAACACAACGTCAGAAAATACGAAAAGAGCGATTTCTCGCTAAGGCGGCTGATAAAATATGCAGTGGTATCTTTTCACCTAGTATTTTAAAATAAAATAATCTACTGGGACAGGGAATTAATATATTGTTCTATTCTGCTGCAATCTATGAATGAAATTGCAGGATTTACTCCACAAATAGGCTATGCTAAATTAGTTTGAGTCTGGTTTAATACAATGTGCACATCCAACATGAAGCAGTTTTTACGCAGCAATTTGGAGATCTTGGGAATTAACCGATTGATGTCAATGCAATTGTTTATGGGATCTATGACAAAAACGAAGTTTGAGAGTATATTACATACGATTTAGCCATTAGTAAAAACTTACTTGATTTGTGATTAGCAAGACCCAGACTATATGTATACCAAACAGGAATAGGTTTTACTGTGGAAATTTGGAGATATGATTACTGGGTATGATCGTATGTGGCGAAAACCTCTTCCTAATTGGAATGCATATAGACTGAGCCTTGTCAAACACCAATCAGCTGAAACTGTGAACTAATTATGAAAAAAATCCTGTGCAGTGTACTCCTGATCTTAAATGAGCATATCTCAAAATTCTTACAGTCAATCAACTACATACTTGGCACGAATATGGTCTGCGCCTTGCTTATCACCAGTCAGGTGGAAGTGTGTATTAATTATGGAAAAAAAAATCAGGGTAATTGACTCCCAAAATACTATTGTTATATATTCATATAGTTATAATGAACTTTAGTCGCCATATCTCCAAAACGGTACTGTAAAACATATTGATTACGATATATACACTATGGACATTTGTCATCTGAAGTACAGAGAGATTTTGGACTAATTATGGCAAAATCTTATGTAATATGCTCCCAAACGTTTAGTCATTTAAATCCCATATATTATATTAATTGGTTATTTTCCCAGGTCTCCAAATTACCTGCGGTAAAACATTTTAATGTTGGGTGTGCACATAGTTTGAGAATGATTTCATTCAAATTGTGTGGAGTGATTGTGGTAACTATTGCAATCTCAATTGTAAGTTGTAAAAGTTCATTAAAATATAGTAATTGACTGTCCTATTAGATTATGTAATCTACGAAATGCTAGGTGAAACGAGAACACCGTACATTTTATAAGTCGTCTCTGCAAGAAATCGCTCTTTTTGCGCTGACCGGACTACCAGTGTACACAGTGTAGTTGCGAACACGAATTTGACGAGTGGATAGGTTGACCGCGGTCATATATGTCCATCTCTGCTATCCGTCTTCAGTTTAAGGTGGTAATTTGCTGCCATTACCATGGAATGGCCGAACTAAAGTTATTTTGTTAGGATTAATGCTGAATTGTCGTCTGTACTGCTGACATAAATGCTAATTTTGCCTGTTGATATTTCATAAATAGGAACGCAGATCAAGACCATAATTTGACTGATGAGGGACCGTGCGATGTTGACATCTGGGACAAGTCACTGACTTATTCACAGTTCATCCAACAGTGGGTTCCTTCTAATGTGTACAGTGTGACATTTTAAGTTTAAAAATGATAAGTTTTTTGTTTCCATTTGTTTTTATACCTTTATTTTTTTATTGTCAGATATGCCTACTCCAAGCCAGTTGTCCTGAGAGGGTTTTCTGATAACACGGTAAGAACTGGTTGTTTATCACAAATTGCCTTCAGTCAGAACAACAAAAAAACGTGCTGGCTTACTAAGCCTATGTTTCTAAAGCCCCTTTTTGTTCTTTTTTTTTTACCACTCCCAAAAACACTCATCAGACCTCAGTCACAAAAATGTTCTTCTATATATAGCCGCCTCTAGGAAATTATAGTGTATGATGTTCTCGTCTTAATAGAAAATATATCAACACAGCCTAGTGTGAATTACTACATAAATCAGGCAATGTCAAATTAATAGCCTGTCATATTTGTCAGTGTTGAGTAGGCCGAAGTAAACTCTTGGTTATAACTATGCTTTTATTTTACAAGTTTAGTTTGCAACGGTTGGCTAACTAGTTAGCTGCCGCGCCTTATATACACTACATGACCAATAGCATCTTGGCACCCCTTGGTCTAGGGCTGTTTTTCATGGGTTTGGGCTAGGCCCCTTCATTCCAGTGAAGGCAAATCTTAATGCAGTGAAATTCTAGACGATTCTGTGCTTCCAACTTTGTGGCAGCAGTTTGGGGAAGGCCCTTTCCTGTTTCAGCATGACGATGCTCCTGGGACAGTGCATAAAAAGTGCGCCAATTTCTACGTAGTAAAACCAAAATGTGTAAAAATACTCTTTGATTAAACCAGAGAATATGCACTTTAACCCCATGTGAATTGTTTGATTACAAATCATAAAGTTAGTACTTTGTGTTAACACTGTGTGAAGTTGCCGTCCTGTTCATGTGGCTTTTCAGAAGTTCCAGCTCCTGTGCTCCAGGGATAACCTGTTGCGGGATTATGGGGAGAAGCTGGTGAGGCTCAGCACCGCCAACACCTACTCTTACAGGAAAGGTCAGTTTCAAAATTCAGACTGTTCAGGATTAGCACTGTGTCTCGTACCCTCTGTTAGCATTCAGACTACTGTAGCCACTCACAGGCTCATACAGACTACTGTAGCCACTCACAGGTTCATACAGACTACTGTAGCCACTCACAGGCTCATACAGACTACTGTAGCCACTCACAGGCTCATACAGACTACTGTAGCCACTCACAGGTTCATACAGACTACTGTAGCACTCACAGTCCAGACACTGTAGCCTCAGGCTCATACAGACTACTGTAGCCACTCACAAGTTCATACAGACTACTGTAGCCACTCACAGGTTCATACAGACTACTGTAGCCACTCACAGGTTCATACAGACTACTGTAGCCACTCACAGGTTCATACAGACTACTGTAGCCACTCACAGGTTCATACAGACTACTGTAGCCACTCACAGGCTCATACAGACTACTGTAGCCACTCACAGGTTAAGTATCGTGCTCAAGGGTACAACGGCAGTGTCCCACCTGGGAATCGATCCTGTAACCTTTTGGTTACAAGACCTGCTCCTTTCCCATTATGCTACACTGCCGCCCGATTTCACCCCACATTCTCCTTCGACCCTCTGACCGAATCTGCAGACGTTTCCATCTGGTTCGGTCGGTGTGTTGCTTACTGTAATGGAACCCCGTCTGTGCCCCCCCCCACAGTGGACGTCCCATTCCAAGAGTTTGTGGAACATCTGCTGAGACCCCAGTCGCTGGACACCTTGGGCAGCGGTCAGTTTTGGCCATCGGTTGTTCCTCTTTTTAAAATTTTCGCCGCAACTTTGTTTTTTGTCATGAAGTCGAAAGGGGTTTTAGTGCTCCATCTCTTACGCTGTCACTGAGTGCTAACTGTGTGCAAACACAATTTTAAAATCAAAAGTAAGGGAGGCCGTATTAACTGCTTGCGTGGCTCTTAGCCCGGTAAAATACGAGGCGCGCCCAAGACTGAATTGCAGGTCTGGTTTCCTTCCTGGCAGACACCCTGTATTTCTTCGGAGACAACAACTTCACGGAATGGCGCTCGCTGTTTGACCACTACCAGCCTCCTCGCTACTCCCTCCCGAACACCAGTGGGGCGTACAGCTTTGGCGTTGCAGGTGAAGTCGCAGTAACTCTACTGGACAGCCCTTTGTTGCTTTTAAAGGGATTTAAAGAGTTATTTTAGATACTTCCTAATTAAGACTGTTTTGGGTCTAAAGCAAGTAAATACTCTTCAAGTAGCTCTACTGAGTAACTGGATACTACCTTCTGTGTAGGCTGTGGGGGCTGGGAGTGGAGAGAGGGATCCATTCTGATCACTCTCCCTCTCTCTCTCGCTCTATCTTTCATCTCTCTTTCTCTCTCTTTCTCTGTCTCTCTCTGTCTCCCTGTCTCTCTCCCTGTCTCTCTCTCCGTCTCTCCCTCTCAGGCGCTGGAACTGGGGTACCCTTTCATTGGCACGGACCCGGATATTCTGAAGTCATCTACGGCAGAAAGGTAATTTCCCCACGAGACAAGAAACAGCCCTGGGGGTTTGTGTCAGATCTGAAGGAAAATACATTTGCTTATTAGATTCAACAAAGCAAAAAAAAAAAAAAAAAAAAAACACATGAAGTCAGAGCAGGTGCCAGATTCACCCGAGGCACTATAACACAGGTAATGGAGGGACCCATTCACAAAGGTAAAATAATTATATTACGGAAAGATCTATATAATACACAGAGGCTGTTTGGATACCAAGCATTTCATCACTCCACTGAACCTCTGATTCTCTCTGATATAATCCCTAGAAAAGAAATTATATAAGACAGCACATACGGTGCCTTAGGAAAGTATTCAGACCCCTTAAATTTTTACACATTTTGTTACATTACAGCCTTATTCTAAAATTGATTGAATTCAATCAATCTACACACAATACGCCATAATGACGAAATGAAAACAGGTTTTTAGAAAAAATTTTCTCAAATGTATTAAAAATAAAAAACTGAATGTTTGTTTGGTTGTTTGTATTAAATCTGTGTTTTTGTACTGATCGAACACCTGTGCTCTTCCCAGCGCTGGTTTCTGTACCCTCCTGAGAAAGAGCCTCACTTTCACCCCAACCACACCACCCTGTCCTGGGTCAGAGACACCTACCCCACCCTCCCCCCGGAGGAGAGGCCCATCGAGGTCACCATTCGGCCCGGGGAGGTCAGTCAGTCAGTCAGTCAGTGAGAGAACCGCGCGTCTCTCTGACCAGAGTGGAACGTCTGTGATATTCAGCATCGTGGGCCCTCAGTCCACAAGGGCTGTTTATCCGTAAGACGCGAAGTTACCCAACGGCTCAGGCGCGTCAAAACCCACGACAAAAAAACATACCGCTTCGCCAGTGCGACGACTCGCGGCACGTCACGCGCTGTCTGGTAAATAGAGCCCTCAGTATGAGCCAAATCCGTGCAGCTTCCTTGGCAGTTCACTGGCTGAATGTTCCTTACTACTGAGGTCTGCAATATCATTGCGCTGCTAGTGCTAACTAGTTGGACATCTCACTGGTTTGCACATTAATGTCCTGTGAAAAGCCATTGGTCACTGGAAAGTGACGTGTGTGCCAAAATATTCTGCCCACCTGGTTAAAGTAGCCAAATATATAGCCCAGTATATATGAAAAATCATACAGGTATCCTGAAGATTACACGGAAAATATAACCTTGCTTTTAGAAGCAGCTTGTTTATCCCTGGTGAAATGTAAATACCCTCAAAGGGTCTTGGCCTGACCTCTGACCCCTTGTTTGGTAGGTGCTGTACTTCCCAGACCACTGGTGGCACGCCACCCTCAACCTGGACACCAGCGTCTTCATCTCCACCTTCCTGGGGTGACTACCTGGGAGGAAATGACCTCTCCCGTCCCCCCGGAAACCAGACGGGGAAGTCCCGAGGACGTACACTCCGAGTTCTGAAAGCACGTGTAGTATCGGCACTCCAAACAGTTACCTGCTACCAAGTGACTAAATCGCTACTCAATTGACAAGCACAAATATTTTGAGTGTTTATAAACTGCTTCTGGGAGTAAAAATGTTTATTTGCATCCAGCACAAACTGCCTACCCGTAAATTTTGCGATATCAACTCAAACGATGCAATCAATTTTATGGGCAGATCATGAACCATAACATGAACTTGTAAATTGCACTGCAAAGAAAATAAAATATTTATGAAGATAGGTCCTTTGCTGTTATTCCTAGATGACCAGTGCAACTGTCACATCAATCACAAATAAGACCAGACGCTTTCTCGTTCGTAACTAGTTGTCTTTATTGGTCACTATATTTAATACTGGATTCCAGAACAGCAGTGCACTCAAAGCTATCGGGGTTACAGCTCGCCGTATTCAAAGTAACCCCGAAGAGAACGCTTCCTGGAAGAACACACAAATCACCGAATGCAGGCTGGTCGCGGTTCGTCATTGAAGTCAATTTTGGAGAGGGAGAAGAAAGACATGGAGCTGGAACATCTACAAAACAGTTTGATCTGGAATTTTTTTCATGGTAGCCTTTTATCTTTTAAGTGAATTTGAGATCAAATGTAAATATGATAAGAAATATCCATAACAAAATTGGTTCTTTTTGAAAATAATTTAATGAAAAAATATGTCTTATTTGTGTCTGAAGCAACATACATATGCATAACAAATATAGCCTATTGAGAAATCCACTTTTGTGATAAAAAAAACAAAATTTTCTGAATAAGAAAGATCAATCACAGCTTATTTTAGAATGTATGGATGTGACTGATGCCTTATTTATGACTGAAGCAATGCATGCTTTAAATAATGTTGTTTTCTGGAGACCCCACTGGGGACTGCGAAGCAAACGATGCCACTGTACGGATGCTATGTTCTGCATCCACAGTGGTGCTGGTGCAGCTTTGCACTTCAAAAAAAAGTTAATGTTAAAAAAATGATTAACACCAACTGCTACGATCGTTGTTTTATTCAGGCCAGAGCAGTGTGGTCATGACATCTTGTCTTCTGCATCATGTGTTAACCAGTTCTAAATGTTTTTTTGTTCCTATGTTAAGTGGTTCTTCTCTGAAAATCTTTTTTTTATGATGAGAGAAGAACCACTTAACACAGAAAATGAATTTGAATTTAATCAATTGTGAATTTTAACATCAATACAAGCACTTGATAAAATGTAAATTTTATTGTTAATAGAATTTAACTTAATTTTAGGTTATTTATTATTATTATTATTTAAATTATATTAATAATCACAACAACAACAATAATAATCATTTAAAACAATAGTAATAATAATCATCATCATCATCATCATCATCATCATCATCATAAATAGGCTTGGCCATGTTATTGCACATTGTCCTTTCTAAGATTTATGTTTGCTACCTTATACCAAACTACCTGATATGTTTTAAATATATACTGACAAGCTATTTAGATTTTAACTTGTCGCTTTGTTAATGACGACGCTGCTGATGACGTTACGCGCAGGTAGCTGGTCGAAGCGCTACCGGAAATGACGCAGGGCAAATTCCCAGTAATGTCCACTCAATGGAAAGGTACAGAAAGAGAGAGAAAGCATAAAGAAACTCATTATTGACGTCCAGTTTAGTCCAACTTATTATCCTGACAACACGCATCAAGGTAAGGTTTAGGCCCTATAATCGAAGTGGTACGCGACTGACATTTAAGAAAGACAGGTCTAGTTCGTAGCTTAAGCTAGCAATTTGCGACAGCTAGCTGGCTAGGTATTTTCTGTCTGTTGTGGCTGTTTTTGTTTCCCAACCTGCCTGCCTTGGCTTTACGCTTAGGACGCAATGACCGTCTATTCTGCAACAATATCTCCATCCATTTAAAAGGTAAGGATGTTGGAACATAATGTCGATGGCTTTGTTTCACATTTGTCTACTTTTTTAGGTCCCACGACTATTCTCCAGTATTTACCAGCAGGAGAAGCTGACTGGCTTTTTAACGAGTTTGTTTATGCCAGCGATATGCTTTGAAACAGTGTTATTGATTTTTCTCGTGGGGATTTTATTTTCTATATAAAGTGTCTCGCCAGTTGACTGATATATAAGCGATCTTCTGCCCTGCTATTCTTACTGGGTAGGTAGGCTAGCTTTCTAAGAAGCTGTTTGTCAGCTTCAAACATAAAATCTACTAGCTGTCTGTGCTGTTTGTTCTGTATTTTCGGCGCTTACATCAGTGAAAAGGCAGTTGGTTATTACTCGAAACAAACTAAATTAATCATATGCGGAAATCGAGATTGTCACATTGATGAATAGAATTGAGATGTCATGGTTCAAAGTTATACTTAAACATTGTTGGAACATCTGTGTATGCCAAATGTTTATTCTAATCAATTTTCACACCATCCCACGGTGACATTTTAACAAGTGAACGTTATTCTCCGTTGAAGTGAAAAGATCATTGCTGTGGAAAGCTTATGCGAAATGCCTTGTCGCATAGCTAACTGACTGTGTCGGTGAGCCAACTCCTAAAACTTTATAAGGCCTTTAGTGAGCAGATTCTTTATCTAGTTTATGTGGGTGATTGTGTCGTGCTGGTGCTGTTGGTATACAAGAAGAAGTTATGGGTTAAACATTGTTTCCGTCATATCAAATTAAGTTTAAATAAACAACTCTCTGGTGCCTGTTCATTCAATGTCCTACCGAAACCAGATTCCCAGATTAAATCAATCGGTAGATGGGACAATCGTGGTCTAAGAACGTAGCTAACTTGGATAAAGTAAAGCCACTCGCCAACATCACGGTAAGTCAACATGACAATGCTACATACATTCACTGTTGTGAGATGTTTTATTGTAATATTTTTTGGTTGAACAACGTTAAAGATTTCATTCGAAGATGGATTTGGGATGACTGGCTGGCCCCCTGTGGTGTTGCCGCTTAGCTACCCTCCCTAGCGAATCTTGCCCTAACATGTTCCCGGGGAACTACAACGGCACTGTCGCGCTGTTGAAGTGTGCCTGCCTAATTAATTGCCACCCCACGTTTTTTGTTTAACTTCCACTATAATGGGTTCAGGAGAATTAAATCCTAATCACAGTTTTATCGCAGTAATATTGACACTGCATACTGTCCCGCAAGTGAACACGCAGAAGAACCTAAAGTTTTTAATTTTTTTATTTAAGGGGGCTTTCAGCTTAACTGTTAATACCGTTTTCTTTTCATTCCTTCCATTTCAAAATGTTAGAAACATTTTTGTTTTTTTTAAATGAATGATATGAGTACTGAAAATGATATAAAAATGTTGTGAAAAAATGTAAGACTTAAGAACTAAGAGAAACCATCCTAGTAATAGTCTAATTGAATGCCTCCATTTAAACCTATACCCTTCCCGTACTGGCAGGCATGTTGAGTGGTCGTTGTTAGTGTGCTGCTGCTGGGCTTCTGAGACATGAATCCCATGTGAGATTCCCCCCCTCAGGCTCACGACCACAGAACTTCACCATCGTTTTGCCTGGAGAGCTCAGTAGAATATTGCCTTTTGGGTGAGCCCTGTTCCCTGCTGATCCCTGTCCCCCGCTGAGCCCTGCCCCCCACTGATCCCTGTCCCCGCTGATCCCTGTCCCCCTGGCCCTGATCCCTGTCCCTGCTGATCCCTGTCCCCTGCTGATCCCTTCCCCGCTGCGTCCCCACCCCCCGCTGATCCTGTCCCCCTGATCCCAGCCCCCGCTGATCTCTGTCCCCCGCTGATCCCTGTCCCCCGCTGGGCCCTGTCCCCTGCTGATCCCTGTCCCTGTACTTTTTGGTAGCCATTGGCTTGCGGTGCTTTAAACCGTCTGGGTCCCGTAGCCACGGCGCTTTAGGAAACCTGCCCAGAGCACTAACCATGCACAGCACCCTGGCTGTTGGAAAGGGAGGGGCCTGGGCCATCGTCTGTGCTTTCGCCTGGTTTACCCAGCCGTGGAGGGAGAGTTCCCACAGAGGGACGGGGGCCAGGGAGAGAGCGAGGGATTGGGCGGAGCTCTCTGTCCCAGGATTATCAGGTTAAGGCCTTGGCCTCGTCGGGCGCCCCCTCGTCCCTGGGTCCCACCCCAGGGGCCCACCTCAGGGGCCCATGCCTCTATGACAGCCCTGTCAGCAGAGAGAGCGGAGCCATGCCAGTACCCCCATTTCCTCTCCTGTGGCTGATTTTCTTTACCCCATTTGAAAGCATTTGTGTTTCGGTTTTTACATAGCCATGTACTTCACACACAAGCCATTTCCGCACATGTGGCTGTCCTTTTCTTGTTTTTGTTTAATTTTGCATGGATATGATTCTGGGTACTAAGCCCAATCCAGTTCCTGAGAGCGGACTGGGGGAGGGGGGGGCACTCTGGAGGGTTTCCACGTGCAGCCTGTGGATAATGAGTGAGGGGGTGGGGGGTAGGTGATACAGGTAGAATCGAGTCGTGTTCTCTCGGCTATTTAGCCCAGCAGTGCAACTGGCTGGAGCATTTGCTTGCCATTCATTTCTTGTGGTCTTGTGCCAGAGATGGTCCCCCCCCAGTGGAACATACCATTGAGACTTTGGAGGGGGGGGGAGGGGGGCTTCATGTATGGAGCTCTGTGTGGGACATCTGGACACTTTATGCTTGTCTCAGTGACAGTATCATTCAGTGGCCTACATTGCTCAATATATTCAATTATATCATTTGAGCGACTTTGCTGTGTATCATTGATTTTACGTGCATTCTAATCAAGCAGCGGACTGCGTCGGTGCTTTGGAAAGCACTATATTGTGTGGAACTGTGTTAAGCAGAAATGAGGTGAAATTTAAGCCGTTTCGTCTGTTTTCCAGTGTCGTGGACGTCCAGCTCGTCGGTTTTGGAGATGACTCCTCCTGGCCTCTGGACCCTCCTATTCTGACACTCCTCTGTAAGTACCTTCAGCCGGAGTCGCACCTGTTCCCAGTTCCTGTCTGAGATGAACAGAATTTGTAACCGCTATGAAGTAGCGAACAGTCTGAAACGTATCTCTTATGTTGTTACATTGAAGTTGTACTAGTAAGATGTGAGAGACATTATTAGGAATTGCGTAGTTATTTGTTGTACTTGCGGGTCTTTTCACGCTTACGAACTCCGTTGATTTGGATGCACCTCGGAGAGGGGGGCTGAGTCCTCTTCCCGTACCATGTGGTCTTCGTTCCAGCTTCAGCCCGTTGCCGTGACTGCGCGTAGTCAGAGTCGCGGCGTTGACGAACGCGTGTTTTCAGACGACGGTGACGCGCTGTTGTTTTTCTGCTCCGAGTCGGTAGGAAGAGGAAGGAGAGAGCCTCAGGGGGGGGGGGGTTGCCTGTGGTCCCCGTGAGTCGTTGGCGGTTTTGGGAAGCGGGCCTTGAATCACACGGCTTGAACTTCCTCTTCCATAAACAGCCGTCCGACGCACTTGAGCTCAGACGAGCGTTCCTTCCTGTTCTCTTAACTGCAGTTTTAAATCTGATAACTGATTGTAGCGCCACCACATCATTTGCTTTATAGCAGTATGCATATATATATATGTGTGTGTGTGTGTGTGTGTGTAAACGCAAATGGTCCTCACTACGCTAGTGAGTAAACTGACGGGAATGTGTGAGGGGGAGAGGAGAGTGAGTCGTGCTGTGATTATAATGGTGTGGGTGGATTTTGGGCCCAGGGAGTCACACTCGAAGTGAAGCAATCTTTGTTAGTCACCGCGATGTCGAAACGGAGCCTTCCTGGCTAGCCGGGCTCAGTGTGACAAGGCACACATCACTCACAGCGAATTTGCCTCAAGCTGCAAGAGCAGACGCTAACTTTATATTAGCATTTGACGGAGTGTAGCACAGTGGGTAAGGAGCTGGGCTTGTAACCGAAAGGTCGCAGGTTCGATTCCCGGGTAAGGACACTGCCGTTGTACCCTTGAGCAAGGTACTTAACCGGAATTGCTTCAGTATATATCCAGCTGTATAAATGGATACAATGTAAAATGCTATGTAAAAGTTGTGTAAGTCGCTCTGGATAAGAGCGTCTGCTAAATGCCTATAATGTAATGTAATGTCATGTAATTTGAAAGTAACTGAAAAGTCTGCTGTCTGGCAGTGAATGTTTGAGAACGTGGTGTAATTCTTCCAGTGCGGCGGCGACCGTGGGCCTTTCTCTGATAGGCCGACATTTGAATAGCTCCATCTTGTTGAGGGTTGCCAGTTTGAGTGTAAAATATCCCCATCCTGCTCAGGGTTGCCAGTTTGAGCATGGAATAGCACCTTCCTCCTGGGGGTTGCCAGTTTGAGTGTAAAATATCCCCATCCTGCTCAGAGTTGTCAGTTTGAGTGTAAAATATCCCCATCCTGCTCAGGGTTGCCAGTTTGAGTGTAGCAGAGTGGTACTCAGACGCGGTCCTGAGGGTCCACTGTGTATGCTGGTTTTTGTTCCATCCAAAATTGCAATTCCAGAATTTTAACAAGCTGTTAATTTTTCTTAATTAGGTGCTTTCATGTTTTAGAGCAGGGGTCCCCAATCTTGTCCAGAAAGGGCTAGTGTGGGTGTCGGCTTTTGTTTCAACCAAGCAGTAACACACCTGATTCTAGGTGCTTAGCAAGACTCTAGTGGTTGATTAGTAGAATCAGGTGTGTTACTGCTTGGTTGAAACAAAAGCCGACTCCCACACTGGAAAATAATACATCATGGTCAAGTGAAAAGCATTGTGGGAGCTTTAATGACCACAATAAGTCAGGACATCAGTCTCATCTGAAGGACACCATCTACAGCAGTCCCCCCCATCACTGTGCTGGGTCATTGGAGCTCTCTTTAGTTTGGGGTGTAGTGCCCCCTACTGGACAACAAACACCTCCTCCAGCTGCAACTTAAGTTTGTGCAGGAGATCTCCCATGCAAGCACCTGCTTAGCTTCACTTGTTTGGCCTGAGAAGGGTGCAGGGTACAGTTGCGTGTCCAACCCTCTTAGGTCTTGGATATTGGTGCCTTGTCCCTAGTGTTGAATACTGGCCTCTCTGTTAACGTAGGTGAAATCTGAAGTTCAATGCAAGGGAATTTATTTATTGTTCCCCAATGCAGAGGAAAGTACTGTGTTCTGTAAATGGTGATTAGACCTCAGAAAATGAGGAACGGACTTGGTTGATCCCAGGTGGAGCTTGTGGACGAGGACAGAAATCGGTAAGACCTTCAGCGTAATGTAGAATCGTGATGAGCTGCGTGTCTGGTGAATGGATAATGGATGGATGATGTTGAATGATTGACCAGGTGTGTGTGCTGGTGTGGCGGGTGTGTGGAAGACGATGGAGCTCTTCCCAGCCAATCGTACCCTTCTTCCCCCTGTTGCCACGGCGCTCCGTGCTGACTGTTCTCCCCCGTCTCCCGGCAGCACCCGATGGAATGTTGAGGCGCGCGGCGGGAGCGGGGCAGCAGCGTCGGCAGCGGGGCGGGGCCGGCTGGACCTGAGGCTCGCGGGTTTGGCGGGGAGGAGGAGGAGGAGGAGGCGGAGGGCGAGGTGGCGACAGAGAGAGACTGAGAGAGACATGGGCCAGTGCGTCACCAAGTGCAAGAACCCGTCATCCTCGCTGGGCAGCAAGAGCGGAGACAAGGACCCCGCCGGCAAGGCCCACTGCAAGAAGGGCGGAGTGATAGGAGGAGGAGGAGGGGCCGGGGGCGGAGTCTACAAGGAGGAGGCGGGGCCGGTGTGCGCCCGGTCGGCCGCGGACCTGCTGGCCAACGGCACCAAGAAGATGGAGGCGGAGGGGAGGACTGGCCCGGCGCCTTCGGGGGAGCCGCCCGGGGGGGAGGAGCGGCGGCGGCGGGCGGGGAGGAGTTCTCCGTGCCGCGCATCGAGGAGCTCTTCGGCTGCTACAAGGACGAGGTGGACGACGCCATCCTGGAGGAGGGCATGGAGCGCTTCTGCAGCGACCTCTGCGTGGACCCCGCCGAGTTCCGCGTGCTCGTCCTGGCCTGGAAGTTCCAGGCGGCCACCATGTGCAAGTTTACGAGGTGAGTGAGCTGCGGGGCTGCGGGGGTGGGGGGGTGGGGGTGGTCGGCGAATCTGCGGAAATGACTCTTCCGCGCAAGAGACTGCCGTCGATTCCTTTCTGAGACGTGACTAGAGTTGTCGAGAGCTCCCGTTGCACCTGAGAGGACCTGAACGTTCTGAAGGAACGTTTTGGGGCGAGGCGAGTCCGTAAGCGGTCTGCCGCAAATCAGAGCAGCCGTCGCACGTCGCCGGGTTGCTGAATTGGCCGGATCGCGTCATGTGATCTGCACGCGAAGCTCCGAGTTTGATGTGCGGTTTCGCAGTGTTGCCACGGCGGCGGCCTGTGTGCCAATGCCAGCAGGAATGCCAGTGCCTTGACCGGGCACAGAGCAGGGTTCCCTGGCTGCTCCGCAAGTCTGCTCTGGTGGAAACAGCCAAGAGGGAAATAGTTATTTGTCTTTGTTATGTTTTTTGGGGCGACCATTTTGACCTTTCTTTTGGGCGAGGGCAAAGTTGGGGGGGGGGTCGGGTCGGGTCGGGGGAGGTTTGAGGGTTAGGGGGAGGGGGTCTGGTTCGGGAGAGGTTTGAGGGTTAGTGGGAGGTCTTGGTTCTATAAAACTAGACAGCCAAGCATCAGTCAGGTTATGAGACACTACAGAGCAGAAACTTGAGGGGCAATTGGATTTCCATTTTGGAATTGGAAGCTGTGAAGTAAAAAAAACGAAGGATAAACTTTAGTTGATTTACTTCCGGGATACGTTTGAAAACGTCAAATTAGAGAGAGAGCAAACACACTGAAGTAGCAATGTTGCAAGGTTTTTTACGAAAAAAAAAAATTAGCAGCAAGTTTAGGGGCTCTAGGCTTCTGTTGCTGACAGCTTCAGAGCGTGCTAGCTAAGCGTGCCCTGGTTGTGCAGGACATATAGAGAAAGCACGTAGCGCTGCCCAACAGGTTGGTTTTAATCAGCCATCATCTCAGATGTGAGTTAAGTTAGAGGCGGCTGTCGCTTAAAGGAATCGTGTTTCTTCTCACGCTTCTTTCATATCCATGTTACTGCAGGTGAGTGTGACACCTGATCAGGTTTACCCTATGGGGGGAGGGGAAGAAAATATTCTAAAGAAGTTGTATTCTGGGCCCGGTTGCACCAGCTGGACGTTTAAAAAAAAAAAAAAAAAGGTTGGTGGTAGCTGTCGGTTGTCGCTACATCCGACGTTGTGCTCGGTGTTTACACCCTGTTGCACCATCTAAAAATATGGCTAGGCGCAGCCGAGTCCAGCGTAGACGACGCGCGCTCATGTTGATGCGCTCTACCGCGCGAGCGTTGCTAGGCGGTGCGCGTTGCTAGGCTACAGTGCTGCTTCTGCTTGAATAATTCATCGCGTCCCCTGAAGTGTTTTGAAGGACGCCGCTGGCGTAACACCTTGGCGCCGTTAGCAACTGCGGCGCTAGAGGCAACGCGCCGTCCCGGTAAGAGACGTCCCCTTAACCCTGGCGAGGGTTCGTCGATTAATTCGAAGGACTCGTCTCTGCGGAAACCGAGAATAGTCCAAAAGTTTCGCTTACGCCCCACCCCGCAGCAGGTGTACAATTTAGGCCCAGATGTAGCGCTACGCCCAGTTGGTGCAGGAGCTGTATTTTTTACGTTTGACCTCTACGTCAGGTCTGACCATGTGACCGGGCGTACGTCCAGCTGGTGCGACCGGCCCCTGGGGGGGTCATTTGAGGGCCCGAGGAATTGGCCCCAGAAAATCAAGGAACGGGGTCCCTTCTGTGGTAGAGCATGAAATGCAGACAGGAAATGTGAAATGTAATGTTACTCTCCAACTTGTCTTTCCCACAAGTTATTCACGAGGATTCTACTGTCATTTCTGATTATTTTACATTCTCTATTTTAAACTAAATTGGTTAGAAACCAGAAGCCTGATCTGTTGAAACAGTGAAATATGCTATTTTCCCCTGTATGTTCAATTAATACACCCCCCATTGATTTTTAAAAAATTCTTTTTTGCTCTCTTGCCTGAGGCATTTTGCTTTGTGTCTCAGTTCCATAAGCAGAGTTGATGAAGGTAGTGCCTCCAGAACTGTCGTTTTCCCCCAAGCATGGATATTAGAATGTGTTCCATCCGTGTGTTCTTCTGTCTCAGTGCTTTTAAAGTTCACAAGCTCATTGGTGAGCAGTGTCAGTGGATCCCAAGCTGAGTTACTAAATATATTTTATCTTTCTAAGCGAGTGCATGCTATTGAATGTGTGCAATATGTGAAGGCTGATTCATTTAACGTTCTGAATACAGTGTTTCATAGCGTGATACTTGAATGCAGCTGTAAAAAAAAGGCTTAAAAACAACTGAGTAAAACAAGACTTTAAAAAGACTGATAATTTATTTTAAAAACACCAGCAGTACAAATGATCAAAGTGGCTCACCTTCTCTCTCCCTGTCCCTACTGACAGACACTTTAAATCGGTGGAGCCAATCTGTTGCATCTGGTTTCAATGACCTCAAATTAACACATTAAAATCAATTAAACAATTAAATCATCAATTAAACAGTAAATGAGGAAGTGAAGGGCCACTCCTTCACAGCAGCGATCTCTCTAGTGAAGTGAAGTGTGAGGGTAAGGTTTAGGGTAAGGGGCTATTTTAACTCACAGATGCAGAACAGAAGCGCGTGGAAGATGTTGTGAAAGAGACTGATAGTTGTCAAACAACACAAGGGCCTTAATGGAAGCGAGCAAAGGGGGGGGGGTCTCCAAAAATAGCCCAACTGTCACCGTGCTGGAGAAGAAAATGTGAGAAAAACAGAGAGGAGGAAGAGAAATGAGGATCCACTAAATAATGACCTTTTATTTAAAAAAAAACGTTGGTCTTGCAAGTAGCTTCATGACGAAATGTACACGCGATAAGCAATATCGACAACAGAATTTGTAATTATTTCAGAATTTTTGTACAGAAATAATGTGTTGCTCCTGTCTGAAGGAAATACGTCTGTATAGCAAATGTAGCCTTTTTGAGAACCCACTGGAGAAAGTTTTAAGAGGTACGACCAGACAATTGGGCTACCAGGTGATACACTGGTAGCCCTAGTAATGATTTATGGCTTGATTGAGTGTATCGATCGTATTGAGCAGGACTGAATCCTGATTGATTGTATCGATCGTATTGAGCAGGACTGAATCCCGATTGATTGTATGCATCGTATTGAGCAGGGCTGAATCCCGATTGATTGTATGGATCGTATTGAGCAGGGCTGAATCCCGATTGATTGTATGGATCGTATTGAGCAGGACTGAATCCTGATCGATTGTATGGATCGTATTGAGCAGGACTGAATCCCGATTGATTGTATGGATCGTATTGAGCAGGACTGAATCCCGATTGATTGTATGGATCGTATTGAGCAGGACTGAATCCCGATTGATTGTATGGATCGTATTGAGCAGGGCTGAATCCCGATTGATTGTATGGATCGTATTGAGCAGGGCTGAATCCCGATTGATTGTATGGATCGTATTGAGCAGGGCTGAATCCCGATTGATTGTATGGATCGTATTGAGCAGGGCTGAATCCTGATTGATTGTATGGATCGTATTGAGCAGGTCTGAATCCTGATCGATTGTATGGATCGTATTGAGCAGGACTGAATCCCGATTGATTGTATGGATCGTATTGAGCAGGGCTGAATCCCGATTGATTGTATGGATCGTATTGAGCAGGGCTGAATCCTGATTGATTGTATGGATCGTATTGAGCAGGACTGAATCCCGATTGATTGTATGGATCGTATTGAGCAGGGCTGAATCCTGATTGATTGTATGGATCGTGTTGAGCAGGACTGAATCCTGATTGATTGTATGGATCGTATTGAGCAGGGCTGAATCCTGATTGATTGTATGGATCGTATTGAGCAGGACTGAATCCCGATTGATTGTATGGATCGTATTGAGCAGGACTGAATCCCGATTGATTGTATGGATCGTATTGAGCAGGACTGAATCCTGATTGATTGTATGGATCGTATTGAGCAGGGCTGAATCCTGATTGATTGTATGGATCGTATTGAGCAGGACTGAATCCCGATTGATTGTATGGATCGTATTGAGCAGGACTGAATCCCGATTGATTGTATGGATCGTATTGAGCAGGACTGAATCCCGATTGATTGTATGGATCGTATTGAGCAGGACTGAATCCTGATTGATTGTATGGATCGTATTGAGCAGGGCTGAATCCTGATTGATTGTATGGATCGTATTGAGCAGGGCTGAATCCTGATTGATTGTATGGATCGTATTGTGCAGGACTGAATCCTGATTGATTGTATGGATCGTATTGAGCAGGGCTGAATCCTGATTGATTGTATGGATCGTATTGTGCAGGGCTGAATCCTGATTGATTGTATGGATCGTATTGTGCAGGGCTGAATCCCGATTGATTGTATGGATCGTATTGAGCAGGACTGAATCTTGATTGATTGTATGGATCGTATTGAGCAGGGCTGAATCCTGATTGATTGTATGGATCGTATTGTGCAGGACTGAATCATGATTGATTGTATGGATCGTATTGAGCAGGGCTGAATCCTGATTGATTGTATGGATCGTATTGAGCAGGGCTGAATTCTGATTGATTGTATGGATCGTAAACGAAGCTCAGATGTTTTCTGTTCCTCCTGTGCAGAGCGTGTGACCCCGCCAGCTCCGACGCGGCTTTCCCACAAGCCTTTGCGTGCTTTCTGTCCGCAGTGCGGCGCGGCAGGAAAACCCCTCTTACTCGGAAAGTCCCAATAATTCTCACACCCCCCCCCCCCTCCCCCGCTTCTGCCCACCCCCCCCCCTTTTGTCTCTTACATCAACCACATTCTGTCTCGCTCTCTTCCCCTGTCTCTGTCCCCCGTTCGCTCTGGCTCTCTCTCCCCATTCGCTCTCCCTCTCTCTCCCCCCATTCGCTCTCACTCTCTCTCCCCCCATTTGTTCTTGCTCTCTCTTTCCCCATTCGCTCTCCCTCTCTCTCCGCCCCTCTCCCCCATTCGCTCTCTCTCCCTCCCCGCAGGCGGGAGTTTGTGGAGGGCTGCAAGGCGCTGCGGGCGGACAGCCTGGAGGGGATCCACGCCCGCTTCCCGCGCCTGCTGCTGGAGGCGCGGGCGGAGGACGGCTTCCGCGACCTGTACCGCTTCACCTTCCAGTTCGGCCTGGACGCGGAGGAGGGCCAGCGCTCGCTCCAGCGCGACATGGCCGTGGCCCTCTGGCGCCTGGTCTTCACGCAGGACTCGCCGCCCATCCTGGAGCGCTGGCTGGACTTCCTGGCCGAGAACCCGTCGGGCGTGCGCGGCGTCTCGCGCGACACCTGGAACATGTTCCTCAACTTCACGCAGGCCGTGGGGCCCGACCTGAGCAACTACAGCGAGGACGAGGCCTGGCCCAGCCTCTTCGACTCCTTCGTGGAGTGGGAGGTGGAGCGCCGCAAGCGGGAGGAGGAGGAGGAGGAGAGGACGAGGCGCGCCGAGGCGGAGGAGGAGGAGGACCGGGACAGGGACAGGGACAGGGACAGGGACCGGGAGGGGGCGTCGCCGTGAGGACCGCTACGGTGCGCCGGGAGGGACAAACTCGACGAACTGCGTCTGTGAATCATCCGGATGAAGATTAACGTTATTGTTGCTACTGCTACTATGATTATTGCTGTTGTTATTATTATTTTTCTTTTTTTAAAGAAGGGGTGGGGTGGGGGTGTGTAGACTGGGGTGGGGGGAGGGTGTGTCCCCAGCACCCTATTTGCCTTGCGTTTTTTACGAAAGGGCTCCAAAATATGGTATTGTTTTTTTTTTTGTAGGCACTTTTATTTAAATTATTATTATTATTATTATTATTATTATTATTATTATAGGGCGTGTAGTCCCTTTTTAAATCTAGCCAGCCATTTTAGATGATTTCTTTTCCCACCCCCGGCACTCGTCTGTATGCTGGGTTTTGTTCCATTCGAATTGTTAATTGACCGGCTTTTGCTCCCTATAGAGCTTTAGGGAGGAAGGTTCCAGAAAGCGTCGTGTCATTCGCTGAGTCGGCCCGAACGACCGCTTCCTGGAGCCTCGCCCGTGCGAGGCGATTGGCTGGATTTGGAGCGTGTCGCTGTGAGGTCCCGGGCGGAGGAGGGAAGTTAACTGCGCAGCGGGGGGGGGCGTGCTGGGGCAGAAGCTAGCGTACAGCGTAGACCCCCCCCCCCCCCACCCGGGGGTCCGCTCTGAGAGGGGCGGGCTCAATGCCACAGAGCGAGATGCTACGTGCTCTCTATCGAGCGTTAGCCGAACGTGGGCTCAATGCCACAGAGCCGCTACGTGCTCTCTATCGAGCGTTAGCCGAACGTGGGCTCAATGCCACAGAGCCGCTACGTGCTCTCTATCGAGCGTTAGCCGAACGTGGGCTCAATGCCACAGAGCGAGATGCTACGTGCTCTCTATCGAGCGTTAGCCGAACGTGGGCTCAATGCCACAGAGCGAGGCCCTACGTGCTCTCTGTCGAGCGTTAGCCGAACGTGGGCTCGATGCCACAGAGCCGCTACGTGCTCTCTATCGAGCGTTAGCCGAACGTGGGCTCAATGCCACAGAGCGAGGCCCTACGTGCTCTCTGTCGAGCGTTAGCCGAACGTGGGCTCGATGCCACAGAGCCGCTACGTGCTCTCTGTCAAGCGTTAGCCGAACGTGGGCTCAATGCCACAGAGCGAGGCGCTACGTGCTCGCTATAGAGCGTTAGCCGAACGTGGGCTCAATGCCACAGAGCCGCTACGTGCTCGCTATAGAGCGTTAGCCGAACGTGGGCTCAATGCCACAGAGCCAGGCGCTACGTGCTCTCTGTCGAGCGTTAGCCGAACGGTTCCAGAAGTTTCCCTCTGCTCGCCGGCCTGACCCTCGGGTCTTTTCCTCTCTTTCACTCGTGTGAGTCCATCATGAGCTGCAATACCGAAAAGACTAATGTGTGTGTGTGTGTGTGTGTGTGTGTTTTTATTTTTCTTTGAACAGAGGGGACCCTGTAACCAGAAAGTGCAGTTTACATTCACAGCGGTTGTTTTATTTTGTTTTATTTTCGGTTTTCCCTTTTTAATAAAAAAACAAAAAACAAAACAAAATGCAGTGGTTTATAATAAAAAAATAAACTGTGTTAATCTTTGAAATCTATTGCTGGAGTGTTCGAAATTCAGCTATAAAAAACAAATTACTTTTTTTTTTGTCGTACTGTGTGCATTATAACAGGTTCGGTCTGTTGTGTATTGTGGCGTCCTGCCTGTGAAATTGCATCACAGGGTATACAGTTTGGACAAGCTCAGTAAGCATGCTTATCTAAAGTGTAGCTTGCAGAACATCCATTTTACATCTTTTCTGTATGTACCAAAATGATTTGGATAAAGGATGCTGAGAGGTCCTGTCATCTGCTGAGAGATCCTGTTATCTGCTGAGAGATCCTGTCACCTGAGAGATCCTGTCTCCTGCTGAGAGATCCTGTCACCTGAGAGATCCTGTTATCTGCTGAGAGATCCTGTCACCTGAGAGATCCTGTCTCCTGTGAGATCCTGTCTCCTGCTGAGAGATCTTGTCTCCTGCTGAGAGATCCTGTATTGCTGAAGATCCTGCCTGAGAGTCCTGTCTCCGGATCTGTCTCTGCTAGAGATCTGTCTCCTGCTGAGAGATCCTGTGTCGTACAGCTGCTCCACTGCCTGCTGGATTCAGAGGCCATGTCCTCACATCCTGCTGAAAAGCATCCCAACGGATCAAAAAGAGGCTGTAGGGGGAGAAAGGTTTAGAGTCCCTGAGCACTGGCTCCACCCACTCTTCTTCCAGACATTACATTGCATTACTGGCATTTTGCATTTTGCACAACATTTACATTACAGCTGGATATATACTGAAGTAATGCAGGTTAAGTACCTTGCTTATGGGCACAACGGCAGTGTCCTACCTGGGAATCAAACTTATGACCTTAGGATTACAAGACTAGCTCCTTACCCATTACACTACGTTAACAGAGTCCTCCCCCCACACAATTAGACAGAAATCTCATGCTAAAGAATAAAGCTGTACCCATGCAGTAGTCCTGGATCTGTTCCTCTCCCACAGGATCTGTTCCTCTCCCACAGGGCCTCGATACAGCACAGCTGGATGGCTGCCCTGTATTCTTTTTATCAATCGATCAATCAATTTTATTTGTATAGCGCTTTTAACAAAGGAGCTTTGTCACAAAGCAGCTTTACAGAGAACCGGCCCCCAAAAAGTAAGCCTAGGGCAACAGTGGCAAGAAATCCTGATGATACAGAAGAAACGAGCAGAACACTCAAGGGGGACCTCTGCCGCGGCGACAATATAACACATCCAATTATGAGTCAAGCAGGACTCGTCACGTTTTAATCTTTCCTCCACCTTCTGCATAACATTCTGACTTTTAGAACCACTTGCACAGACTACATTTTTTTTTTTTTTACAAACAATCCTTTTATACAGCTGTTTTTTTTTTTTGTTTTTTTTGCTGAGGCCATTCAGGCTAAGTACCTTTCTCAAGAGTGCAGCAACAGGGCCACAACTAGGAATCGAACCCGCTGCGTTTGAGTTCAAGCACATATCTGATTAGGCCAGTCTGGGGGGTGGTTGGTAGGTGGGGCGGGCTTGTTCTCATATTCTGGAGAGAAGACTTTGTTCTCTTGTGTCCACTTTACTTTGGTTAATGTTCAAGCTACTCATATCATTCAACTATCACTGGGCAATCTGAGAAAATGCAAAGAACTTTCATTGCTTAACTCTTGGGACTACCAACTTTACTTTTTAATGTTCTAAGCTGACTCATAGGCACATTAAGACTTCTCAGGGTCAAGATCTTAGAAAGAACCACCTTTTAAGAAACATGTCAAATCTTGTAACTTTAAAATTACTTTTAAGTCTGCGCTCAGCGCTAGAATTCGTAGCAGTGGTCATAGATCAGAATATACTCCAATGCTTTTAAAAAGAAAAAGAAAAACAAATCTTGTATTAATTTAGACTTGTTGAAACCGCATTTCTAGGGCTTACTACAGTGAACGAAGATCATCATCTACAGGAAGGCGTCTGCGAACCATGTCAGAATCGGCTGTTCAGTAGCCTTTCGGTACGGCCTGACTGTGTGTTGGATTAATGAGGGTTTTGGCGCGTCCGCTGAAACGGACAGCAGGGGTCTCGTGATGTCTGCTCGTGCGGGTCCTTAAGCAAACTCTTCTGAGCTTCCGATTTTAAACTGTGCTGAAATGACCGCTGGTAACAAAACACCAGGAATTGAGATTCACCAGAATGTTTGAGATTTAAAACAATTGTTTTATTGTTTTAAAACATAAAAACATTTAAAACAATGTTTGAGGTAAAATACACAATTCATGTAATTTACCGAATGCGCTCTTGCTTAATTGTTTTCCGAGCAATAATGCAGGTTTGTTCTTGTGTTTAAACTGCTGCTGTTGCTTCAGGCTAAGCTATTTATTAGTTTGTGTCTGCCTGTGTTTTCTGTCTCAACACATCCACTGGTGTCTGAGAGTAGTTGGCAGTAAATATTTATCAAATAAAATAATATTTCTTTTTTCACATGGAACAACGGCTTCATAAATACACTGTATGACCAAAGGTATCTGGACACCCCTTGGTCTAGGGCTGTTTTTCATGGTTTGGGCCAGGCCCCTTAGTTCCAGTGAAGGCACATCTTTATGCTACAGCATAGAATCACGTTCTAGATGATTCTGTGCTTCCCCAGCAGTTTGGGGAAGGTCGTTTCCTGTTTCAGCATGACAAATGCCCCCGTGCACACAGCGAGGGCCATATAGAGATGGTTTTGTCAAGAACAGTGTGGAAGAACTTGACTGGCCTGCACAGAGCCCTGACCTCAACCCCATCCAAAACCTTTGGGATGAATTGGAAGGCCAACTGAGAGCCAGGTCTAATCGCCCAATCAGTTCCCGACCTCACTAAATGCTCATCTGGCTGAATGGAAGACAATCCCTGCAGCAATGCTCCAACATCTAGTATAAAGCCTTCCCAGAAGAGTGGAGGTTGTTATATGTTATAGCAGCAAAGGGTGGACCAACTCCAAATTAATGCCCATAATTTTGGATGAGATGTCGGATGTCAGTTACATAGTATGTCCACATACTTTTGGCCATGTAGTATATCATATTCATTTATCTTGGCCATTTCAGTTCTACAATTAGGGCCCTCTTTGTTCTCAAGTCCATATTATAGTCCATGATTAACTTTTTGTGTGGTAATAACACTTCCTGAAGCCACATTTTATTTACAATCACCTACAAGCACCATGTCACTTCGACAGAATCCTCTTAATCAAATTCAGTTCTGCGTTCAATACCCTTCGGCGCTTCCAGGTGATCCGGAAACTTCACCAGCTCAGGGTCTCTCACCCTTCCTCATCCACCGCATCCTCAGTGACGGATCACGATCCGTAAGAGCGGGGCACGGTAACATCCTGAACTATCATCACCAACACGAAAAAGCCCCACGAGGTCACAGAGCCCCTTCCTGTATCCCCTCTAACCCCGATGACTGTGTCAGCCTCGCACCCGTCACTGCGTACAGTATTTCAGATATTCAGATGACACCGCCCCCGTCCCCCCCCCCGCCATCTGCGCCCCTGCCGTAGCCAGTTTTAAATCTAAACTTAAAACTCATCTTTTTAACAGTTAGGGGGGGAGTGACTCTTGTTTTAATTTATTATTATTATTATTATTATTATTATTTTTAATTCTTTTTTTATCTCTATCTCTCTTTTACTTAATGATTTAAACCACAATAAATTGTTTTTTCTTTTACTGTACTCATATGTGCACATGGGTATTTCTCTACCTGTGTGTACATGTCAATGTCTGTTAAGCACTTTGTGCTGACTCGGTCAGAAAAAGTGCTATATAAATTTGAATGACTTGACTTGACTTGACAATAACTCAGTTTTAGCCAATCAGCACTCCATTTCCTGTTTCACACGCCAGTGCACAATCAGTTGCCAACAGCTAAATGTCACAAAGACCAAGGGACTGTTTATCAGTACACCCGGCACACACTGAATAACCCATAAACCCACCTGCATCAATAACATATTGGTTGTGATGGCAGAGCACTTAAAATGTCTCAGACTTACCCTGGACCATAAGCTCAGTTTTGAACAACGCACCACTTACATCCATAAACGACAACAAAGACTCATTGTAATTAAAAGCACTTTCTGTTACCCCATCTTCTATTGTTGCTCTACAAAATTATAATCCAACCAATTCTACTTTACTGCTTCACCATGCTTTACCATGCTAACTGGCTCCAACAAGAACAAATTCATCCGTATAATACACTCTTCCTCCAAAATCATTGGCCTCCCCACCCTCAACCTCTCAGACCTCAACAGATGGTCTTCTGACAAGGCATATTATCATTAGGATTACAAGGCTGGGTGCTTTGTTATGAAGTGAACAGAACTGAGTGAAAATGGGTCTGTGGGACATTTATCTGCCACCAGAGTGGTCAATTCCCACAGTACCCAAAATGTACATATGCATGCATGAGCAGGGGCATAGCTAGGAAAGAGTATTGCTCTGGGCCCCCTTTTAAAAAAAAAATGAATTGAGATTTTTTTGGCGGTGGGCCCCCCAAGCTGTGGGCCCCTAGAATTATCACCACCGTTCTCCCCACTAGCAACAGTACTGCGCATGGGTCATGGCTTGCGTAAATCTGCGCATGTTTTTGCAGCAAGTTTTTTGTTTTTATTTTTATAAATCCCAAGTCTGCTGGGGAAAGTGGTGAACGCATCTTTGTGTGCATAAGCACCACTTATAAATGAGGCCCCAGATACTTTTCTTGGCAACGTTACAACACGTTCCAGTTTGCTGCTCTTATGTCGGTAATTTACAGCCACTTCAGGAGGCTCTACTCATGATGTAAAGAAGGCAATGAACAATGATGAGGAAGGACATCAGCTGTTTCTGTGAGGACATTTATCAATTTAAATAAATGCTGATATCATTGCCTTTTAGCTCAACTGACTTCTGCCCACTACTGTCTGGTGTAGGATGTAAAAAAAAAAACACCCAGAACAGCTGGGATTTACTGCGTTATTAAATGGAACTGAGATTTGTTAATCGACCGTTAGAAGCTTCAGTGGGGTCCCATAGCGACCGGTAATCCAATAGCAAGAAATTCTTCTTCTTTTTTCTAAAAGCTTGTTCTAGGGCTGAGGTTCTCAACCTGAGTCCTGGGCACCCCCTCTGCATGCTAGCTTTCGCTCCCATCACAACTGGAATCCCAGCATTTTTACAAGCTGTTCATTTTCCTAAACACTTTTTGTGTTCAGAGGGACTACTTAACCTCTTAAGATACATAATGCTAAACATAGCAAGCCATACCATGCAGAATGAAAGGCCCATGTTCACATTGTGCTTATTATCATTGTGCTTTGTTGCAAGCAGCTACAGTACATGGTTTTTTTCTGATCAAATTAAAGACAGAGGTGAATCAATAGGTTCCTAATTCATGAATTTGTGAACATATGGGCACCATATGATGGACTAGCAGAAAATTCCTATAAACATTTCTGGGAATCATTAAGAGAACTATTATTTGCAGCCCTTAAAGAATCTATGGATAACTACTCACAACCAACTATGAACTATACCAAAACCAGGATTTCTAGACACATTACTTCACCCATAACGTTATTTAAGAGCGATTATAAATTGTTAGCTCATATCTATGGTAATCGTCTCAAAAAAGGGTTTAGCTCAAATTATAAGTGATACTCAGTCTAGGTTGATGAGGAAGACATCCATCCATAGCATACATAAAATCCTTGACTATAAAGACGTTATTGGGGAAGGTTTCTTACTTTTCCTTGATTTCTACAAAGCTTTTTTTTTTTTAAACATCTTTTTATTGAATTTTCAAAATGTTCTGGTATACATAATACAAGGTCATCATATAATATACAAAACATAAAATATAAAACCGCCCTCCCTTTCCCCAACCCCCGATTTCGACAAAGCTTTTGACGTGATTGAGCATGATTTTATCTTGCAAACATTGACAGTGTTTGGGTTTGGAGAAAGACTTCAAAGCACAGGATCCTCACACTACAAAGATATTAACAGGTCCATTGCTTCGTCCCATGGGACCTTATCCCGGTTTAGCATAACATGTGGGGTTTGGCAAGGCTTTCTCGCCTCCCCACTTCTCTTAATCATGGCAGCAGAAATTCTGTCCGTTTCCGTTAAGCATAAGAGCAATATTTTATCTTTAAACGCATTCGGCCATCCTCTCAGCATTAGTCTGTTGATGGATTATACTGCCATATTTCTTTAAGAATCTTAGTCAAATTCCAGCTGTTATTGATGCAATTATTAAGGTCTCTAAAGCACCAGGTTTGATATTTCATCTCAGAAATGTGACATGATGGCAAAACAAGAATGCCACCTACAGGAAGTTTATGGCATAACAATTAAGCACAACATGAAATATCTTGGTATCATGATAAATAAGGAGGAATCAAATAGACAGACTTCATATTAATTAACAAAATCAACGAATGTATAACTAGTCTGGCAGTTTATTTGATAAAAATGGAAAGTCTTTCGAGATCCAGCGTTCTCTTTAGGTGTTTCAAAAAGTTCAAGTAAAGCTATCAATCAACTTAACTTCAACTGACATTATGTTAGAAAAGTGCACACGATCAAAAATTATAAAGAAGGACATAAAAGATCTTAAAATAAATTGGCTGAGATGCTTTATGGTAAATAACAACTGTGTCTGGTACTGTATCCTACAGGAGTCTTTTAGAAAGAAGGAGGACTACATTTCGCATTACCCTGTGGTCTCACTATACCTAAATTATTAATAAAACTGTCACTCTTTGACCAACAAGTATTTCGATATTATCATGCAGTGGGAGCTGAAGATGGCTGAAGTACAGGCTGAGCAGAGCATCACCAGAGAACATATGCAGCACCTGGTGATGTCTTTGGGTCACAATTTTCAAGCAGTCATTGCATGAAAAGGATGTGCGACAAAATAATAAACATGGCTGCTTCCATTTACATAACATCAATATACCACAAATATTATGGTGCCCTGAAATGGGGAATGCTGTGTATAGAAAGTGCTGTAATTTCTCCATGGTGAAACCAAAATATATTAAAAAACGCCCTTTAAAAAAAGCAGAGAATGTGTACTTTAGAAAATTAATTTTACTCTGCAAACAAATGGAAATAGTTCTCAGTACATCAAATCCAAATAAGCCTGTGAAATTAGTTTATAACCAATTGTTCGATGTTCACTGAATTCAACCGAACTCAGATTAACAAACGGAAACAAATTTCATTTTATGTAATCCAAATAAACTGAATTGAAATGTATCAATTTAATTAGCTCAAGATCCACATGTTAATTAAAACTAAGAAAATGCTTTGCTTTGTGTTCATTTCATTTAATGGAAATGTGTGTCCTAATTTTAATTAAGTTCATCCAATGATTTATTTATTTATTTTGAGTGTACAAAACTAGGGAGATTTGCCTATAAATTTGTTCTTGGTAGTATCTGTCTCGTGGAGAGATGAGACTGAGACAAGACTGTGTAAGGGTGTTCTTTAAAGATGATCGAGCATGATGTCACTGCCACTTCTTTTCACACTGAAATCAGGCTTGCACAGATTTCATGTGCAGCTCAACTATAAACTTTTGAGTGGCAGAGGGGGTGGCACCATCATCCTGACCAGCTGACATACCCCCCCCCCCCACGCCACCTCTGCCCGTTCCCTCCCTGTGCATCACCCCACCTACCTGATCTTATATGAGAACGTGGGGCCCATCCATGCATGAAAACAGTGCATTAACAGGATGAGCCACCCAGCAGCCCATATTTAAGGCACGTGCAATGTGTCAAACCGAGAGCCGAAATGCCTGCTGGTTTTCCTAGTGACTCCCAGCCATTCTTTCATCCCCTGTCTGTGCTCTAGTCAGCCGGTCGTGGTAATGAGCATCAACGGAATTCTATTCATTTGACGCTCATGACAGTAACTGCATTTTCTCAGAGGGGAGAACTCAAGGCCTGCATTGCCAATTTCCCCATCTGTGTCAGCAACAATGTCTGCAACAGCCAAGTTGGCAAAAGAAATGTGATTTACATCAAACAAACTCGGAGGACATAGTTGTTCCCAGCAAAAGGTTAATTAAATCATTGTGGCTAGCCAAGTCAAATTCTTTCATTTTTTTTGCATCTGGTGGTCTGAAATGCAAGTAAATGTAATTATGGTTACTCGGTGACAGTGCTGTGTTTTCCCTATTAAAGTTTAGCGTGATGGCGTGAAAGAAAAGGAGGAAGAAAGAGAGGGATGGAGCTGACGGAGGGAGCGTTCTGTTAAGAAAATGTATCTGATCAGGGTGATACCGTGTCAGACAGACGAGCTTTGGGCCTTCATCAACCTGTTTTATACGTTTCATCTATTCTTATGAAGCGTCTTTGTTCTCAGTAAAACGTGTGAAACTGACAAAATTAAATTTAGTTCAATAAATAACTCCTCTGACATTTGTTATGTATTCTATGAATAAAAGAAGGTATAAACAAGCTCTATTCCAATGCAATGCTACCCAATGTTCCCTAAATTATTTAACGCAACTGGGCCCTGTGTTTTTTCATCCTACCATCTGAAGACAATGTGGTCGTTCAAACTTTATGTGTCACATCAAAGTGTCTTTTTGAAAGAAGGATTCAGCTACTGACACATACAACATGGCCAGTCTTCTTGAATCAATTGATGGTAGACTTGCAGCTGTTCAGTTGTTGCCACAAGAAATACGAGGACTGCGTTCGAGCGTTGAGTTCTCTCAAAGTCAGACTGACACACTCAGAAGCGAGAATAACACCCCTACGCACGGTCTCTGCTCTCAACTGACTATAATCATAAAAAGCTAACTTAGAACTGGAAAAAAAAAAACTCTTGGCTCAACAACTCCGAAAGTATAATCAGAGACTTTACGGTCGCTCCTGTGTGAGTCTGTTACGTTCACAGCCTCTGCTTGCCTGGGTAGTGCAGGTGGAGGTAATACCTAATTGCTTAATTGCTTGATTGCCTCCATCTGCCTGTGGCCTCATATTTTCTCTCTTTCCCTCTTTTTCTCTCTGACATGGGTCTGGGGGGGGGGGAAGGACAGACTCTCTCAAACGCTGACAGATACACATTCAGACACAGCGAGCAGATCCGACTGCAGCGTTCATTCCAGCGATGACCCATCTCAGCAGCACACTGCTACTGCCCAGGAAAGAGACCACTCTCTGCGAACACTATACGGAAGTGTGAATATGTGCGTACGTGCGTGTGTGTGTGTGTGTGAGTGTATATGTGCATGGGTGTGTGTGTGTGCGGGGGGGGGGGGGGGTTGGGGGATTTGGGGGTCTGTGTTTCTGTTTGTATCTATGTACTTGTATTTCTTTGTCGCTGGCTGCTGTTGTAAAGCTCAAGATATATACCCCAGCTCTCAAAACCCACAACTACAACCAGGGGGAAGATGGTAATCCGGTAAGTATTAACTGATAGTATGAATAAGGCTGTGGAAGGGGTCTGCAGTGGATACTTCTCCATTCCTATGATTAATGTCTTCCACGTAACCACAGTAATAAGGTCTGCTATATAAAGTGCACCCACTATGATAGCCTGTCCCCCAGGTTCCATCCTCCATCCGCCGGGCAGAATGAGCCCATCGATCCGGACCTGGACACCATTCTGAGGTGGCCCGTCTGCCAGTACCTGTACCTTCAGTACCTTTGATGGGCGGGATGCACTCAGAACACACACCAGTGCTCCTCCACCGGTACTGTATGTCTCCGTGTGAGCGCCGGCATGGTTTATCCAGCCTCCCCTGCTTCCCAATTTAGAGAGGGAGGCGAGGGTCCCTCCTGCCTGGGTACTCATGCTCCGCTGCCCCCGGACCTGGAGGAGGGTTTATGCTACGCTACAGCAGACCTCGGTCAGACGCCAGCAACAGGCTAACCGTCGATTTAGTTCTCCTGTTTCAGGCCGAAAGTTTGGTCACCTGCCCATGATCTCCCTCTCTAGAGGGAGCCCCAGAAAGTGCCCCCCCCACCCCAGTTCATCAGCCCCTTCAAAGTCAGGCAGCGTATCAACCCAGTGGCCCATCGCCCCCTGGTGCCACATTCCATGCGGGTTCACCCTGCGTTCCATGCGTCCCGGCTCGAGCTGGTAGTCGCCATCCCCCCTGGCTCCCCCCTCGCAACCACCATCACCAAATCACCACCGTGAACCTTGAATACCTTGATTGAGGGACAGACTGTGCTGGGCGGTGGCCCAAGGCATGTTGGAACCCCAAACTCTGGGAATTCCACCATCATCATACATTATAATTGGAAGTTTTCATATTCATACATTTTTTTGGTCTAATGGGAAGCCAGAATGTAACATTTTCAAAGTAGAACTTAACCACTATCTCAATACTATTAATGGCTGTAAAAATCTCAAAGCCACCAGAACTCTCAAGATTTAGTTCATTTAATTTTACTGTTAATTCCTGAAATGTTGTTGTTTGTATTCTTAGATTTGTCCCACCCCTTGTTGACTTGTAAAACGTATGTGCCTTCGTATGTAAATATTGTACAATACTTGAGTTCTTAATAAAAATAAAAGTTGCAATGCTGGCCAAAACCGCGGTCCTACCCCTGGGTACTACATAAGAACGGCGCAAGGCAGTGTTAACGGCACCGTATCCTGCGCATGCGTGTTGTATATGCCGACGGGCTTGTCAGCTCTGTTCCGGCTTCCTGTTCCAATCCAGGGGTAGATTTTTATCCCTGTTCAATTTTTTTTTTTACTGTTGTGCAGTATTATTATAGCAGACGGTAAGTCAGACGCACTGTGGTACAGTGGCACACACGAGTGCATTGCACGTCATTTTGTGGTGTGCAGCTGTTAGCGGGGTTTACGGTCAGCTGACTGAAAAAGTTGTTTTCTCACATGACTTGGTCAGTCCTTTTCGTTGCTCTGTTGAGATCTGCTGAGTTAGAAAAAGCCTGGCAAAGCTCTGGCAGTTGGAACCACTGCTTTTTTTGAAGGTAAGTAGGCTATATGTTCGTTTTCTTTTTGCCTTTGTCGTGCATTTTTCTTAACTGTTTTAATGTATTTGTTTTAATGATTCCAGGTCCGAATTTCCTGCAATTGTTGACTTAATGATTAAGTGAGCAACCAGTCATCGAGTGAACGGTAGCTAATATTCAAAGCAGTTTTACTTCAGTAATGCATCGATTTCCATATAAAACGTATGTAAATAGGATGTAAATACCTTGAAACCAGTCAGACTATACGTAATGCTGGTCTGTTACAAACGTGTATTGTAACGGTGCAAGTACGTTATTCTTCAGCTATACCCTGTCCCTGGCTAAATGAGTTAATTGGCTGTATGCTAGTTCATTCGTATATTAAATGAGCGTAAATCGTTTCATATTGGGACAGAAAACAGTATTCGGCTGTCATTCATGCGCTTATCAAGAAACGTAGCTAAAATCAGATGGTTTGAATGTTCGGGTTAGTGAAGTAAGGCCAGAAGTTGGCATGAAAAGTAGAAACAGATTCGACAGTCGTCCCCCTCTTCTGCTGTACAGTATTATAATATTCCATGCGGGTTCTGTGATGTCTTTACAGTAACGATGCAGTACAAATAAGTAATGTTTATATATATATATATATATATATATGTAGAAACGGCTTTGTCTGTTAAGTAATCAGCACTTTACATACGTGTGCAGTGTTGGTACTGGATGTCAAGAGCTTCACGTCAGAGGAGAATTGAACAGAATGTAAAATGGTGATTCCATGTTATACCACAAAGGTTAAAGTCAAACACATTTGACATTGGATTTTGTTATCTGATGCATTTTATCTCTCTGTTGTTGTTGGCAGGATTGTATTGGCTGTTGTAAGCCATTAAGAGGCTAACACTGGCCACACCCTGCAGTTTATATAGGGCCATTTTCCTGCATAAACTCCAAGGCACACAGCGGTTGAAAAGGTGGCAGTCCTCCTCTATTAAACAACACAGTCTTGAAGTATGGGTCCTTATGAGTTGGTCCTTATCCACAGAGTCACACTGTACATAGAGTAGTATGCATTTAATAGCTTTTGCAGCTGGTCTGAATATAAAATTAGTAACCAGTGAGGAGAAAGGAATTCCGGCATTACATGCCTTTACTGTTGGAATACAGGTCAGCAGAAGTGAGGATAGACCTCATTTATGCATTCAAATCTGTCACCCTGAATCTTTCACTGGAAGTGTGGGAAATAAAAAAATGTCTATGTGCATGAGTAGCATGGAGTGGATTTTCGGTGTGTCTGTGTCATAGATCATTTAAAATCAAGTGTCACTCTGGTGGCATTTGAGAGAGAAGTTAATACTGCACTGACACCAAAAGCTATACTAGCAGTCAATCATGTGATGAGATCTTACATCTGACTTGGGACAGCAATGCAGTACAATGAATGTGTCCACAATTGCATTCATAAGATCTTTAAATGCTAAGGTAATGTTTGCTCGCCATCTGTGATGTTTGGTCGGTCTCAGTGGAATATTCCCAAGTATGTGGGCCGACTATTAGGTAGCAATATTCAGTTGCAAACACCTTATTTTTAATCCACCACCTCCCTGGAAATCAACATAAAATCTGTGGGCCTATATTTTACTTTTCATTGAAGCTTGAGTGATTCACTCCTGTAAATGTTCTAGGTTGTTCTCTGCCAGTTAAATTAAACGAGGAAAGCTGGGTCAGGCTGACGAGGCACTTTCAGGAAGGGTCTATGAAGAGAGACATTCTCAGAGTGACTGAAGGTATCTCATGTTGAACCTAACGTTTGCAGTTGTGCTTTGTTGTATCTGTAGAGAGAGGAGAGACCTCACACGGGCCCTTTTGGTGATGCAGGTTTCGCTGCCGAGCACATACGTGATGCCATGACAGGTGTTTCCGTGTTCTGAAAGACCGTCGCTGTTGGTGTAGACCAGGGCTGGTCAAATCTGTCCCTCATAGTCAGTAGCGCCGCTTGCTGGGTTTCTTTTCTACCCGGTGGTGAATCGAGTGATCAGTGTCATCGATTGGTCAAAGAGCGCACTCGCCTGGTGTCCGGGTCAGTTCCTGATCGGAGGAGGTAATGAAAGGCGTTAGTTCTGCTGGCGGTGAGGGCTGTGTTCTGGTCCGCTGCCTGCTGCTATCCAATCGGCTGCCCGGCTGGTATCCAATCGGCTGCCGGCTGGTATCCAGGTTGCATTCGGTGTCGCTGAGCCGTTCAGACCAGACCACAGCGAGGCCCAGTTTCCTGCATCACAGGGTTGGTCACAAGTCTGCTCAGCAGTTTGTTCGTGCTTAGTCGGCAATTTTTATCCGAAACGGGCAGCTTGAGGTTGGCATTGTCCTGCTTGTTTTGTAAGACCGTCAGACATGCAGGCATTTTGTAGCGGACTGATATCCAGATGTTTACATCATCAATTAACTAACTGGCTCGCATTGAATCATGAAGCATTGCAAACTGAGGGAAAATGAGTGAGGCTGGAGATTAGTAATGTAGCTGTTAGTCTGTTCAGCAGGTTAGGGGGTATCTGCAAACGGGCAGTGAGATTGGAGATTAGTAATGTAGCTGTTAGTCTGTTCAGCAGGTTAGGGGGTATCTGCAAACGGGCAGTGAGATTGGAGATTAGTAATGTAGCTGTTAGTCTGTTCAGCAGGTTAGGGGGTATCTGCAAACGGGCAGTGAGGTTGGAGATTAGTAATGTAGCTGTTAGTCTGTTCAGCAGGTTTAGGGGGTATCTGCAAGCAGGAGCTCTGACTGCTATGATGCAGTAACTATGGGATCCGAGGTATGGTGACGGCTTGGACTCTAGGCTTGTCATGGTGTTACTGCTTTGACCCTGGTGTTACTTCCCTCTAAATCAACGGCGATACCGGTATTACTGACCTTGCCATTTCGTGTGTGTAACGTCCTGGTGGACTGCACTCGAAAAGCAAGTCGTGAGAAGAATTTGCAGGCAAACATAAAAAAAGTTTGGAAACTTGCTACAGTCTTTCTGTTGATACAGTCGCGCACGTTATTTAAATCATTCCTCACAGCTGTGTATGAGACCTATCGGTTAATTAAATGTTTTTTTTTTTTTTTTAAATACACCATAAATTCTGGCTCTTTTCACAGTTTTCTGGATTTTTTGCCATGGCTGCCCCATGACTTGAGCAAATGTTTTCTGTCACAGTCACAGACAAGCCTTACTCCTGAAACAAGGCTGAAGTTTAACATTTTAATAATTCGCAATTCGTGACAAGCCTGTTGGACTCAACTGTGTCTTAAGTCAAGTGGGACCTTCAGCAATGGGTGATACTCTACAGCTTTAAGGGAGTATACTGGGAGTATTAGCTTGAGTTTTTTTTTAAATTCAGTGTTTAATTCACTTTAAAGTACTAAAACATTAGGTATAAAATAAGAATCGTGGCTGTAGCTATAGAAGGGGTTGACAGATTTAAAAAAACAATTTTTTGTTCTCGACTGCGTGTGAGTAAGTGTTTCGTTCTTAATGTTCGGTTTGTTGGACAGGGTGGGCCGCAGTCTCTGGAAAGATGCCTTCCAACAAGTCTGTGTCGGACGCGGCCATAACACAGTTCATCAACTGTCGGATCCTGAAGGACCACCGGCTGCAGAGGTGAGTGAGTGAGTGAGTGAGTGAGTGAGTGAGTGAGTGAGTGAGTGAGTGAGTGAGTGAGTGAGTGAGTGAGTGAGTGAGTGAGTGAGTGAGAGTGAGTGAGTGAGTGAGTGAGTGAGTGAGTGAGTGAGTGAGTGAGTGAGTGAGTGAGTGAGTGAGTGAGTGAGTGAGTGAGTGAGTGAGTGAGTGAGTGAGTGAGTGAGTGAGTGAGTGAGTGAGTGAGTTAGTGAGAGTGTGTGAGTGTGTGAGTGTGTGAGTGTGAGAGTGTGAGAGTGTGAGAGTGTGAGAGTGTGAGAGTGTGAGAGTGTGAGAGTGTGAGAGTGTGAGAGTGTGAGAGTGTGAGAGTGTGTGAGTGAGTGAGTGAGTGAGTGAGTGTTCACGTGCGTGCACCAGGGTTACTGTGGTAACTGTCTGTCTGCGTACCAGTGATTTGGTTAGGGTTGTGCTTTTTGGTCCACCGCGTAAGTGTGCACATGCGCTCCGTTGCCTAATCTGTTCCTTTTGGAATGGCTTTCTATTTCTCGATAAGCCTGGAAAGGTGTTTTAAAGGCGGATAGCGCTTGTTTAACTTGGCCCCGTACGTTGCTTATTTTCTGTTGGCGTTGCCGTCTCAGCTGGCTCCCTCGGTCCTGTTCGGCAGCGTCCGTCAGCCGAGGAGAGTAAACGGAAACTTAACGTTTTTTTATTTTATTTAAATTTTTTACCACCGCCGTTACAGAGAGGACCTGTGGGTCCGCGAGGGGAAGATTCTGGACCCTGAGAAGCTCTTTTTCGACGAGGAGGGATACGCGGACGTCTGCGTGGACTGCGAGGGCGGCATCGTTGCCCCCGGTTTCATCGACGTCCAGATCAATGGTGAATTTTCTTAAAAATGCATTCGGTTTCGCTCCACGGGAGAAGACGGATCTGTGGACCATAAAAAATGTTGACTCAATCATTGATAGCACATGGAAAGTCATTGTAGGGTTTAGTGAACCAGACTTTTCTTTCAGTTTTAGTGCACTAATGTCTGTGCCTCATCATTCCCACAGGGGGCTTTGGGATCGACTTCTCCCAGGCAACCGATGATGTCAACGGGGGCGTGACCCTGGTGGCGAAGAAACTTCTGGAACATGGCGTCACCTCCTTCTGCCCCACACTGGTCACCTCCCCACCTCACATCTACCACAAGGTTCTTACCACAGAGATGAGGATGAGGTTTCTAATGATACTGACTGTAGTGGCAAACAGTGTTGAAAGGCAGGAGTTTTTTTGCAGTGATGCAGGTCGAAATCCAAATGTGCTGCAGAGATCCAAGATAAGCCATTGTACATTAAGAAGTGAAGTAAAGCAAAAAAATAACCCATAGTGTAGGCTAAAACAGACAAAGGTTATTATCGTAAACAAAACCTGAAACTAAAATGAAAACTAGCCAATATTATTGTGAGTGAGTCACAACCCTGTCCAAGAAACTAAAGATAAACTGTTGCTTGAATATTTGCCTCTAAAACTACAGACATTAAACTTTGTAGTTTTGATAAAACAGCAATTGAACAATGTGGGCTATCGTGGTGAAGTCACTGAAGATGTGTTGGACAAAGAGACAGAGCTCAGCATGGGGTTATGTTGTATTGTAGATTATGTCACCAAAATTGTTTTGTTAGGTACATGGTAGCATTACTTGATTGCTAGATGCTTTTTAAAGCTTATTGCGGCTAAAAAGGTTGGTCTTTGGCTACTTAATCATACCCCTGTTTTGAATTCAGGTTGTCGTTCATTTTAATCTTTGAACTGTACCATTCATTTAAAAAATGTTATTCATTTGAGCACATGAAAACACTGAAAATACAGTTGCTGTTGATGTTTCCACTCTTTCTGGAACTAGAACTCAAACTTAAGTTATGTAACAAGGGCGTGGATCTCCAGAATAACACAGAGGACATGAAGCTAATCAGAAACAAAACTGATTGAAATTAGAAATTGAGAATATTATAGAAATAAAACTAATGAAAAAAGACATATCTATAATGACACTGTAGCGTATTGATGTTAATTTCATTACACTGGTGTTGTATTGTGTATGATGTTTTGCAAGTGCTTTCAGTGCACTTGGAGTCTATCCAGTGTCCAGTCCTACCGCAGAGTGGTGTTTATATTATTTTTCTTCCAGGTCCTCCCGCAGATCAAAGTTCACGACGGAGGGGCGGACGGTGCGGGGGTGCTAGGTAAGGGTGCGCGTGGCGATCGGTTTCCCCGCGAAACGCCGGAGCGAAGAGAACGTTACCCTCCCCCCCCTCGTTTAACGCACGTGCCCCGCCCGTGGCCGGAAAAAACATGGAGTTCGAAGTCAAGGCGAAGGGCGGGCGAGTGCTCAAGTCGGAAGTGACGGCCCGTGGTTCCGTTTCCGTGCCGACGGCCTGCTGTGGCTTATCGCGCGTAAATCGCGGTATAATCGTTTCTCGCTCTCTGAGCTGATATCTTCGTGCGCAAGGAGGACTTTGTCTCCTTGTTCTGCTGGTATCCAGGCAATATACTCCAGTGTTTCCCGGTCAGTAATACAAGGCGGGGGGGGCGGGAGGGTATTGTGGGTCAGTTTTACAGACTGCCAGTCTTTGACTGGTTACAACACTCCCACACTCAAAGACATGCATGTTAGGTGCGCTCCTGCAGTTGCCCTTGACCAAGGCACTGGCCTCAGTACTGGAGTTGGTCCCCGGGCGCTGCACTGTGGCTGCCCACTGCTCCTAGGTAACAAGGATGGGTCAAATGCAGAGGACAAATTACCCCACGTGGTTCAATAAAAAATATATTATATATCTTATATCTTAAAAGCCGGAGACCGCGAAAGCAGTTTTCGGTACGGCGCGTGTGTGTTTTTGATCAGCCAATGAGACGCGCGGCTCTGTCTGCTCTGTCTGCCCCTGTCTGCGCAGGGGTTCACCTGGAGGGCCCCTTCATCAGCCTGGAGAAGAAGGGCGCTCACCCCGAGGCGTACCTCCGCGCCTTCCCCACAGGGGGCGCCGGCGACCTGCTGGAGACGTACGGGCGCCTGGACAACGTGAGCGTGGTGACGCTGGCGCCCGAGCTGCCCAACAGCCTGGCGGTGGTCCGGGAGCTGGCGCTGGGGGGCGTGACCGTCTCGCTGGGTGGGTTGGGCGCTGCGTCGCCGTGGGAAACGGGGGGGGGGAGGCGGGGCATAGCGGGGCCATTTTTTTAACGGCCGTGCCCCTTGTGTTTCCAGGCCACTCGGTGGCCAGCCTGTCCCAGGCGGAGGCGGCAGTGAAGGAAGGCGCCAGCTTCATCACCCACCTCTTCAACGCCATGCTGCCCGTGAGTTCGGCCCGGCGCTAACTGCGCCGCTAACCGCGCCTGCCCCACACAGCCTCTATCACAGCCTCTAGCGCAGCTTCTAGTCCAGCCTCTAGCGCAGCCTGTAGCACAGCCTCTAGTGTAGCCTCTAGCACAGCCTTTAAGACAGCCTCTAGCACAGCCTTTAAGACAGCCTCTAAAACAGCCTCTAGCATGCTACCTCTAGAGCAGCCTCTGCTGTAGTCTGATGCACTTTCTGCTGGTTCACTCCTGAATCTGGGGAACGGACCAGCACAGACGCACACGAAACATGCACAGAGCACGCACGGAACACACCCGACCCGTCGCACACGTGCGTGAAACGCTCACAGGACGCACACGCGCAGGGGCGCTCTCTGCGGCACGGCCGGCGCGGTGCGGTGCGGTGCCGCCGGGCTAGCCCGTCAGCGTCTGACTCTGCCCCCCCCCCCCTCAGTTCCACCACCGGGACCCGGGCATCGTGGGGCTCCTGACCAGCGACCAGGTGCCGGCCGGCCGCACCGTGTACTACGGCATGATCGCCGACGGCATCCACACCAACCCCGCGGCGCTGCGCATCGCCCACCGCGCCCACCCGTCAGGTGAGAGGCCCGGCTCGCTAGCCCCCGCCCCCCCCCCGTTACCCCTCGTGTGCCCGCGGTGGCGTGACCGCCTGCCCCTTCCTCTCTCTGCGCCCGCAGGCCTGGTGCTGGTGACCGACGCCATCACGGCCATGGGTCTGCCGCCGGGGCGCCACACGCTGGGGCAGCAGGTCATCGAGATCGAGGGCCTCCACGCCTACGTGGCAGGTTTGGGACTTTTTTTAGGATTATGTTTTTAACCTTATGCAACCATTTTGTGTATTCTTTCTTTTGCACGGTGTCAATTTTTGTCTTGATTTGAATGTCTTTATGTTGTACTTGTATATTGTAAAGCCCTTTGTGTGCCGTGTAAGAAAAGCGCTCCGCTGATTTCCGTGCAGGTACCAAGACTCTGTGCGGCAGCATCGCCACCATGGACATGTGCATCAGACACTTTAAACAGGCCTCAGGTGAGCCTGTCTGCATGCACTCTCCCTTAACCAGGGTGTGCGTGTGCGTGTGTGCGTGTGTGTGTGTGCGTGCATGCGTGTGTGTGTGCGTGCGTGCATGTGTATGTGCGTGTGTGTGTGTGTGTGTGTGCGCGTGCGTGTGCGTGTGTGCGTGCGTGAGTGCGCGTGTGTGAGAGAGAGTGTGCGTGTGCGTGTGTGTGTGTGTGTGTGAGAGAGAGAGTGTGTTTGCGTGTGTGTGTGTGCACGCGCATGTGTGTGTGTGTGTGTGTGTGCGAGAGAGAGAGTGTGTGTGTGCGTGTGTGTGTGCGCGTGCGTGTGTGTGTGTGCGTGTTTAGTCTCAGTACTCTGTCTCTCTCAGGCTGCAGTGTGTGCGTGCGTGCGTGCGTGCGTGTGTGTGTGTGTGTGTGTGTGTGTTTAGTCTCAGTACTCTGTCTCTCTCAGGCTGCAGTGTGAGTGTGTGTGTGTGTGTGTGTGTGTGTGTGTGTGTGTTTAGTCTCAGTACTCTGTCTCTCTCAGGCTCCAGTGTGAGTGTGTGTGTGTGTGTGTTTAGTCTCAGTACTCTGTCTCTCTCAGGCTCCAGTGTGTGTGTGTGTGTGTGTGTGTGTGTGTGTTTAGTCTCAGTACTCTGTCTCTCTCAGGCTGCAGTGTAGAAGCTGCTCTAGAGGCCGCCTCCCTGCACCCAGCTCAGCTGCTGGGCCTCACTCACCTCAAGGGCTCCCTGGACTACGGCACAGATGCAGGTCAGTCTCCAGACAGCAGGGGGCACCCTCCCTCTTTCCTTCTACACTGCTGTGTATGTGTGCATGTGCCTGGTTCAGAAGCTATAACACTTGTCATGCGGTTCATTAGCATTCTTACTGCTGACATTATTAGTGCAGATGGGGTGAGGGAGATGACAGGATTTTTGTGGAAGTGTGAATCGGTGGGAGTCAGTGAAGGGCTTTGCAGAACTGAGCTGTAATCCCAGTAATGCTTGAAGAGTAGGAATGGGCGATATATTGCGACTACAAATTATCGAATGGAATTACAGTCGTAGCCACCGTGTGGCGTACTGCCTTTCTTTTAGTCTTTTTCTCTTTAATTATACCTGATGCGGTAGCAAACGACCACTCTTCAGAGGCTGTCTGAAATGCTTCCGGAAGAAACCGTCACCACTGTTATCTATTGGGTGGCCATAAAACAGCCAATCAGCAGCAAGTTCTCGCAACTCCATGTGAACGACAAAACCACATCACATGATCCTATGGAAGCTGTACAACTCTGGTGCTGATTGGCTGTGTGATCAACACCCAATAGATTAATGGAAACATTTTTTTTCCTCCGGAAGCATTTCGTACAGCCTCTTTTGTTCAGTTGTTTACGAGACGCTTCAGGTATAATTTAAAAGAAAAATACGAAAGCAAAGGTAAGCTACGATATTGTGGCTACGACCGCTAATGCGTTAATGCATAATGGAGTGTTACAGTGATGACGTCTCTTCTTAGGCCAACCCGGACGTTTCTTCCGCCATGGTTTCCCTCGTCAGATTGTTCCAATGCTTTTTTCCCCCAAAGGGATTTTGTTTTTTTGCCTAAAATAAGGTCTGTGGCTAACATAAGCCTAAGATAGTTTCATGTTTTGTTCTACGAGATAAATTACATCCATTGATATCTCAACCGTGGATTTTGAAGCGGTTATGTGCTTTAATAAAGTAACTTGCTATATTCCTATGGAAAAAAGCATAGGAAATCTGACGAGGGAACCCATGGCTCCAAAATGTGAACTTACTTCCGGGTTTTAGGACTACAGACTGTAACACTCTATTATATCGCCCACCGCTATTGGACAGTGGCTTGCCTGCGCTGACAGGCCATTGGGGGGGGATAATGGCGGCGTGGAAGCGGGTCATCGTTCAGTCCTCCCTTCCCCCCTCTCCGAAACAGACTTTGTGATGCTGGACGACGAGCTCAACGTCAGAGCGACCTACATCGCCGGCCAGCAGGTGTGGAAGAAGTGATGTCATCGCTGCTTAACCTCGATCTCCGTTAACAACCAGTGGTGGACAGCCGGCTCTCTAGGGGGCGCCACCTATCACAGGAACCACCACCAAGCACAAGATGTGATTCCTCATGGGTCACACCAAAGCATGCTGTTAACCTGAGAGACGGACCTGGTCCATTATGTGGCAAAATTGCTGAAGAGTCACACTTTGTAAACATGGTTATGAGTTTGTATTTCTGATTTGTGTGAGTGAGCCGTACACGTTGTGTGTGTGGGCACGGGAACAAGGACAACGAAAGATCCCTGTATTATTGCGAAACGTGTTTTTGGATGTCAGAACTTCAGGATTTGTAGAACACATCAGGGGCTGCAGGAACTGAAAGGGGAACTGAAAAGCACCCTTTCAGTTTCTGTCGCAGTATCAGAAGCCATTAAAATCTTTACTTGTGCTGTGCAGTAGAACCTTAGAGATACAAGCCTCACTGTCAGACCAACCCGTCAATCAAATGATGGGCATGAATCTCTACGTATGTACGTCTGCATTATGCTTCATCTAGTACTTAGTCATCACTGGACACAAAAAGATGAGTACCAAACAAAAAACAAGTTTTACTTTCTATTGATTTGAAAACTCATTAGATAAAAAACATCTGCCTTGGCATTATTGCAACACAACCTAATTTGGGAAGGTTAACTTTATGTATCACATGATTGATACGGAAGGCACAGAACAAAATCCAATAATTTGCAAAAGAGACCAAAGATAAGGAGATGTATCATTTCAAAGCCAATGTCAAAATAAATTACTATTAATGAATGGTCTAATAGGAACTTGTTTGCCATTTCTTATTATTGGCTATGACCTTTCAGTTAGTAAAGGATTTACAATTAATGCTGGTGTGTTTTTGGGGTCACTTTAAAGCTATGAAAAGGCTCTGTGGCTAGTACGTTTGTATCTCCTTGGTTCTATTGCTCTCAAACTCCTTCTTTCTGTCATATTGTTTTAATGGGGATGAATAGGAAAAAAGTGGGAAATGTATGCTTTTCACCTGACTACAAAGGGTACAGTCAAAAGGGAATGGACGTGATGTCATGTATTAGCGCTTAATTAAATTCCGTTTGTACAGCGCTTTTTTACAAATGCCGTTGTCACACAGTAGCTTTACAGAGACCTGAGCCTGAACCCCCCAAGAGCACACTTAGGGTGACAGTGGTGGGGAAACCCCCCCCACTGGCTGGTAACAGGAAGATACCATGAGCAGAACCTGACTCAGAGGGGGGGGGCATCTACTCCTGGCTGACAGTGGTTAAATGGAAAAAGGCCGATAAGTAATTCATGTTTAATAAACAGGAAAATCACAGTACATAGATGTCACTGAAAATGTGTAATTGAAGCTGGGCAAGGATGGCTATTTATCCTGTACTTTCTACTTATGAGGCGAAAGCAGCATCCCACTGTTTCACAATGGTATTGCAGCGCAGTGCAGAGTTTGTCTTTTGAGACCTTGGTCTTGACAGAGAAATTGGTTCATGATTTCAGTTTATTTGCAACACTGACATTTCACCAGGTCTCTTCTGAGCTGTTACAGCCAAGCCTTACAAATGTTATTTTTCTACTTTGTATAAATCTTCTATCCAACTGTGGTGCTCTTGTCTTATTATTAGCTTGATTCTTTGTCTCGTGTGATTGATATTTTTCACAAGTCTGGTTCTAATCAGCAAACAAACCAACACAACATATTTTTAACAGGTTTTCTCCCTTTTTAGCTGCGACCGCAGCTCTATAGTCTGTTGGTCGGTCGGTCGGTCGGTTGGTCGGTTGGTCCACAAAAGTGTCCCACCCCATAGCGGCCACAGTTTTCACCCCAGGAGGCTGAAATTTGGCATGGAGGTTGGTCATGACCGAAAGTACAGCTGAGTAACTTTCAGGCCGATTGACCAAGAGGGGGCGTGGCGATGGGCGTGGCCTATCACAAAAAGGTGCATAACTCCCGAATGGATTCACAGATTTGCACAAGATTTTGTGGAAAGGTTGGTCATGAGCCAAAGAAGAGGTCATGTGTTTGTGTGAGGGTGTGTGTGTGGATGCATGCACACGGATGCATGCGTGTGTGCGGTCGCAGCTATTGCGGATTCGCGCTTGTTTCTTGTTTTCTTAATTTGGACTTGCCACCTGTGCCTGTCGAGGTGTGCCGCCTGTTCTCGTGTAAGGAGGGATAACTGGCTAAATCGTGTGCACCTCTCTGGCTACACAAGCCATTTACTGTCGACCACACAGTACTACAGGAGAGATGGCGCCGGCCAGAAGAGGAGAACATCGTCAGGGGGTGTCCATGCAGCTATAGACCCCCCTGGCTAAAATTAACCCCTTCCGTTCTGGATGGGTCAAAGCTAATTGGGTCCCCGGCTCTCAGCTGGGACTCCTGGTCATAGCTAGAGTAGTTAATCACAAAGGCTTGGTTCAAAGCCTAAGCCTGTGTCTGTGGTGAGCGGCTAATGTATGATTTTGAATGTAAATGCGGCTTGTAAGAAATTGTGTGAAAGTTATTGAGTAGACAAGAAATAAAATGAAAACTTAATGTGGAATACATTTAAAGATGTATCTGCCTTGAATATATAGTGTACAAGGGGATGTTTCATGTGGACATTTTGTGTCGACTCATTTTGTTATTCTGGAAAGATGCAGTATTTTTTTATTTGTATTCTAACTTCTGAAGAATGGAAGAGGCAAAAGAACATTTCAAACCTCACCCCAATTTTTTGGGACTCCATTATTAGTACATTTATTCCAACAAGTAGTTTCTGCTATTGCTTTGAGGAGTCAATCCAAATTTACACAAGTTGATTACCCGTCTGCAATCATCTGATATATCAACCAGGTGGGAATTTTGTTTGGTGCTCCATAATGTTCTTTTTATACGAACTACTGTTCTCAGCATGCGTTGCCATATGCAGTGTGCCCCTTCAGATTACATTGTATAAGTTGTAAGTGTATTAGGACGGAGTGTGGCACAGTGGGTAAGGAACTGCGCTTATAACCGAAAGGTCGCAGGTTCGATTCCCGGGTAAGGACACTGCCGTTGTACCCTTGAGCAAGGTACTTAACCTGCATTGCTTCAGTATATATCCAGCTGTATAAATGGATACAATGTAAAGTGCTATGTAAAAAGTTGTGTAAGTCGCTCTGGATAAGAGCGTCTGCTAAATGCCTGTAATGTAATGTAATGTATTATCTGATAGATGCAACTGACCTTGTGAAATAATTTTATTATAAGTGACCCACCAAACAAAAGCAAACGGAGCAAATGTTGCCAAGAGCTTATTTTATGCATGCGTACCTTGCCTTGTGTGTTCGGGATAATAAAGTACTGCTGGGTCATGTTTACAAGCCCATATAAGGACTGCTTTCTACTGAAGTTGTAAATCCACTAGCTCTGGAGAGAATCAAAAGCCTAAGGTTTTAAAGGTTTTACATCAGTTAACACAAACAAGATGCACAATCAATTATTGATTGTATATGAAGATGCCCTTAGCAAGTGTCCAAGGGACAATACTGTTTCTAGGAAAACCAAATTAAATGTTGATTGACAGCTTTTTCCATTTGTTGCCAGTTGGACATCACTAACTTTCACTATTCTGTACTCATACCTTGGATGCCCTGGAATAGGAATGTGTTGGGAAAGCTGGTGGGTATTTAAGTACGTTTAAGCAGCTTATGAACAACATAAATGAGAACACTGAGGATTATGAATAGTCCGCAAAATGGAGATGGGTGTTGTTAATTGGCCCTGTTGGATTTGAAAATCCTGCACAGTTAACTGTTTATTAGCAGCTGTGTTCCAACATACCTTTTGTTAAGAAAGCTGCATTTCCTGGTGTCAGTTTGAAACATGAAAATTGATTGTATACGAAGATGCCCTTAGCAAGTGTCCAAGGGACAATACTGGAAAATGGGGGAAAAATAACTTCTGTAACGTGTGAAAGAGTGGTTTGTTGGTATAGAGTAGATTGCTATATTCACACTAGCATCAAAGCACTCCTTCTCCCTGTGGCAAGTTGTACATCACAGATTCACACTGTTTGAATACTGTAGACGTCTGTCACTATGGTGATTTGGTAAGGTGACTGAACTGCCACAGGCCCTTCCCTTGGTCCCTACCTCTTTGGTATTAGCAAAAATCAAGTAAGCAGACTCGTCACCTCCTCAGACCCCAGTGTAGGGACATTGGTGACAGCAGCAGAATGATCCCAAGCAAGACAGGGAGACAGGAGCTCACCCAGAAAGCGGGGAAAGAGGAGTACCGATCGTGGCTGCCAGGCGTGACATCACTAGGAAGGAAGATGATGTCACAGCAGGACATTCCCACGCAGCCAAAGAAGCCTGACGGTTTGATGATGTAACATTTCTGTTGAGTGAAGTGGGAAACCAATTGCCACATTTGGCAAGTAAGCACTTTATATCTAAATCTATGGGCGTGTTGTATGAATAATAGAATAATAGAAGTTGAATGATGAGAATGATTTTTTTTTCTTCACACCAATTGCAGCATCGTTAAATTTCAGGAGAACCATTAATAGTGTGTGCTCGTTAATTTGTGTTCTGCCCCTAAGAACTGGGTATCTCTCAGGGCCACAGCGTGGCAGTATTCAACCTCAAAATCAAAGGGCCTAATGTCAAGACATGCTATTGCATGGGTAGCAGGGTTGAGTAACCCTTAGTCTATACGGTTTGTTTACGCAAGTGAACAACATGAAAAGTACTGAGCTACAATATTTGTCCACAATTTGCACGCTGCTTCTTGGCTGAGCAGGCACTGGCAGAAGTACCTTTTTTGTAGTGATCTGGATATGCACCGGTTAGACATATCTGTATTGAATAGAGGATCTGTGCAGCGAGGTCTGTGGGAGATTTTCCGGATATTTGTCCCGTATCCTTTCGCCTAATGCACAACGGGAAGTGTAGTTCTTAATGTTTATTCTCGAACACATTGTGCGCAATCAACGCAAGATAAGTCCCAAAGAAACCTGCCGATATTGTGGTTGGCTGCGTTGGTTTCGTAAATTGATTCATCTTTCTGTTCGCTGTAATTCCCCTTCCTGGACGTGCTTAAGGTGAAGTAGTTTCAACGTATTTCAAAAACGAAAGTCGGAGGGATTTCAAAGGATATTTGTTTGCAACCCAGTGCAGTTTCAGTTACGATACCACAACCTCAATCCATGAAATACAGTCGGTTAGACCAGTCAATCTGCGCACCGAGCCAAATGTTTCATTACTTAGCCAGCTTGCTAGCGAGCTAAATGGGATCTTTGGAAGAATACACGTTTGGATAAGGAAAAGTTAATACCCCTGCGGTAACCGTACCCAAACCGTGACAACGGCTGTCAGGCAGCCTGCTGTGCGCCTCCAAACATCGGCAAGCTCTGTAGCTACTAGTTGGCTCCATCGGCTTGTCTTTTCTTCACAGGTAAGCGTGATATTTCATTCAACAGCTGACTGCTGTAGAGCTATTGTCTTCACTGTAGTGGACCAGTCAGCGTTACCTCACCTTGCCAACAAGCTGTAGTGTTGGCTGGAAGAGTTGTCTATAGACTCTATGTCCGTGTCGTTTTTTCATTTGCTCTTATTGTGTGTTTGCTGGAGGAGTTGTCTATCTATGTGTCGTTTATAAATTTGTTCTTATTGTTTGACTAATGGCATTGCCAATTTAGTTAGCCTGTTCATTGTTTAGAGCACACTATTTGGAAGTGACAACGTTAGTACCCCTGTCAAACAGAATCGACTAGCTAAACCCCCATCATATTTCGACATAAATTAATGCCATGGCGCGAACGTGAACTAGTTCGCTAGCTAACGCAACTAGTTAGCTTGCTGGCTAACGATCAACGTTGTTTACGTGGAATGTCTTCCACTGTTATTTGGCCTATGTGTTGCTAGTTATTTTTCTATGCAATCTGGACACAAAACTTTTCGACGGATAGCTAAATTCAAGCAGGAAACATGAGGTGAGTTCTTAACAATAAAGACCGACTTTGCCGAAGACTTGATCACAAAGACAATCAAGCAAGCTGTCTAGCACGCAAACATTAGCTCTAGCTGGATATGCAACACGTAAAAAAACTGGTTTGTAAGCATTTTACCGTGTTAACGTTAAAAATGGAGACTCGTTAAGGTACTGTGACGGGGAAATTATTTGCACAGGATCGGTAATTCCAATAGCATGCTTACAATAAGGAAGTTACTGGAGTGACTGTATAACTTGTATATTATTATAACTTCAGGTTACGTGCATGTTAGTGGTACATTATCATAACGATAACCTATGACGAGTCAATTTGGTTTAGCAACGTGGAAGCTGTACGCGACCATAATGTGATTCGCTCTTGTAAAACAGTTTATATCGTGTCCGGAGTGGGACAGTGCCTGTTTGGATGACTTCAAAGAGTTGCTAACGGGACTCGCCGGCGACAACATTAAATTGTGTATTTTAGGATGCGTTTTCCTCTGTAGTGTACAGCCCAGCTCCAGGTGGATTCTGTCACATGATGTCATGTGACGTGTTATGGAAAAGCATTAACGGTGTATATTCTTCTAGTTACACCGTCATAGCTTTCTTGTTGATACAGTAGTTTACTTTTATTTTTTGGGAATGTAACTTGGCTGTTTCAGTAGATGTGGTGGACATCGCAGCAATTTTGGCGTAAATAATTTATATTCGTAATGTAAAACGCTTTAAGCAGTCTGGAATTTTTTGAGTCTTATTTACAATCGTGGTGACAACCGCGCGATCTTTAGCTTGATTGTGAAATGTAACTCTACAGAAGTGTCACATTCTGAATCCATCCAGGGAAACTGTGTAACTGATCTTAGACACTGTATGCCTGTAGGTGTGCCAGTGCATTGCCTTAGCGCTTTCGCACGAGTCATGACTCATGACAGACGATGGCCAGGGTGAAGGGGTGGGGCGGACAGACGTTAATTCAGGTCAAGTCGTCTCATCATTTCCACCGAAACGTATCGCTGTCGGTCCGCGTTCTTCCCCTGTTCTGATCCGCCAGCACCCCCCCCCCCCACACACACAATAGTCTTTGTGAAGAGCAGGTTGGTCGACCAATTCCAAATTCTCGAACGAGTTACGTCGATTACGAGAAAAAGCAAGGTGTGGAATGCGTTTAGCGCTCACAACATTTCCAAGCCTTCATACTAATCTGGGGCATGCACTTCTCTGCCCCGCCCCCTTCCGCTGGATAGACCTGGGCCGCCGACAGAGAAGTCCAGGATCGTGTTCGAATCAGTTTACTTGCCTACTATTGAGTATAGAACGTATATGCAACTTATGTACTCAGTATTAGGCAAGTAAGCTGATTCGGACACGGTTACGAAATCCAGGCTGTACATGTACATCTGTGTGCGCTGAGGTCACAGCCTGATATTGACGATTGCACGCGGGGTGCAGCGACTTTCAAGATGGGGCCAGAAGTATTTGGCTTTACTGCTGCGCGTTCTGTCCCGCTGTCAGCTGTTGAAGTGTGTATAATCTGTTTATTTGTGCACCTGTGATACATACCCAGGATTCTGATCGAGAATTTCACGGTCTGAAAATAAGCTTTGCCCGGTTAATCTGGTAAATCTAGAACGGGCACATTCCTGAAATAGAGATCGTGGTCAAAGCTGTTCTTTTGTGATTGCCACGGGTCCTCGCGTCCCGGTTAGGGTGCTTGTGTCAGCGTTTGTACGCAGGTGTTTGACTGGCTTTGTGCCTGGAGTCGCTCCACTAAACCTGGCAAGACCGGACCAGCTAGGGTTCCCAAACTCAGCTGTCAGGCAGCTGTGCAGAAACCGACTGGTAAACATGAATAATCAGTTGTTGGCTTGGGTACTGTTTAAGCATTTTTAATACTGATAATGATACCTTGACTTCGATACCAGTACCTGAATGACACTTTTTCCAGTACCTTCTTAAAAAATAAATAAAATAATAATAAAGTATTGAGTTAAAGGTCATATATTGCTTTAAAATAAAATAAAAATATCTTCCTAGCTTTTAAATAAAAAATCTCTATTTACAAAAAGAAAATTACATGGCTCAATTACTCTGTGCAAATGCTTACTGAAATTACTCTGTTATTTCAGTATGTGAATATGCATGAATGAATTAATTCAATCAGCCTTTTCCAAAGGATGTATTTATTACGAACAAATTTGATTTCAGATGTTACAGAGGGAAATAATTGTTCTTCAATGTGAGCACCGAACTTGGGGAAACAATAACTCTGATAATATGTAGGGAACAGTTCACTGATCCCTTTCACTATTCTACGGAAAAGTTTCTGACTTAGCCTACGTGAGATGCAACGAACTGGCAATAGAATGTAGGCTGTCCCAGTACAGGTGCAGTAGGCCTACGAGGTGAATTAGTGCTGTCTGTATGTTCAGACATCACACACATCAGGATTCTGGAATTACATTGAATTGTCATGTTCGTGTACTTTGAGATGTTTACATTGATCTAATGTAAATTACTTGTACTTGAAACTTACAAGCTATTTTGTACCTTTACATTGTGTGTAAAGCAGTGTAGTATAATGGGCGGCAGTGTAGTATAATAGCTGAGGAGTTGGTCTTGTAACCTAAAGGTCGCAGGTTCGATTCCCTGGTGGGACGGACACTGCCGTTGTACTTAACCTGCATTGCTTCTGTATATATCCAGCTGTATAATTGGATACAATGCAAGTCACTTTGGATAAGAGTGCCTGCTAAATGCCTGTAATGTAATCTGTGATTGGCTATGGGACTGTTTGTGGGCTTGGCATAAGAAAATGACGCTTACGATAGGGCTATTTCATCAATAGTCGGCATCAAATTTGGTGATGGAGAAGCAGATAATCACATTTTTCTTAGCGCCACCTCCGCTCGTCTCCTCCACCTCTTTTCGTCCGCACGCTTCCGGGTTGGAGATGAGTGGTAGTGGGGGAAACGGAGGAAAGGAGGAGAGGAGTGAAAAGAAAGTGGGACGCACCCCAGGGCTTCTTTCTGCTGGGAGAGTTCTCGCAGGCGAACCGTTTATTTTTCCGCACGACGCCATAGCCGCGCTTTGCTTCAAAGCCGGATTGCTGCTCATTTGGCCTTTCGGTGGTACTGCCTGCGCCCCCAGCCCTGTGTTATATGAACGGTGTTCTTTAACGGGGGTGGTATCTCCAGGCTTCTGTTTTCTGTTCTGTTTTTGTTAGCATGTAGCTCATGTAGCTAGCGAGGCGTCCGTGGTTGACGGAGGGCCGGTCTGGCTGCTTGTTTAAACGCCGATTTCTTTACCAAAGAATTAATTCTGAAAGAAACATGAGTCATACGTACGCTTAGGGTTACTGGCGGCAGCACCGGGGGCGAGAGGCGCGCGGGGGCAGGGGGGGCGGCGCGTGCGAGAAGACTGCGGGGGAGGGCGGGAAAACAACGGACGGACGTGTAGCAGCACGTCGTCAGCCGCGACCGACGAAGCTCGCCGGTCGCGGGGGGCGAGGCTCTCGCGTTTACTTTCGGCGGAGATTCCCTTCGGAGTCCAGCGATGGGCCTTCGGAGGCTTTGAGCAGAGCTGCGGTTCAGGTCTTTACGTAAACGAGCGCGGTCCTCGCCCCTGAAGTTGAAGTGAGTTTCTCTTTTTTTTTTTTTTTTTTTCCTGAAAGGAGTTTGAAAGCAGAGAAACGGGTGGTTTGAGCGGGCACGCGGGGCTCCTGCGCTGGCTCCTTCCCTGGGGAACGGAGTGCTTTCACCTGTCTCACTCTGATTCAGATACTCTCAGAGTTCACACTGACCTCAGTTTCCCTTTATCTCTCAGTTATAATGAGCTGTATATATACCCATAATCCCAGTCATTTGGCGCATTTGTGCACATGTGCATGTGTGTGTGTGTGTGTGTGTGTGTGAGAGAGAGAGTGTGTGTGTGTGTGCATGTCCTCAGAACTGCCTGCACTATACAGTAACAGGCATGTATACATGCAAGCATACACACACACACACACACACACTCTCCAACACACACACACACTCACTCTCCAACACATACACACACACACACACACACTCTCCAACACACACACACACACACTCTCCAACACACGCACACACACACACACACACTCTCACACATGCACACACACACACTCTCTCTCTTCCTCCTTCCCCCTCTCTCTCTCTCACGCACTCTTTCTCTCTTTCTCACACACACACACGCACACACACACTCTCTCTCTCTTCCTCCTTCCCTCTCTCTCTCTAACGCACTCTTTCTCTCTTTCTCACACACACACACACACACACAGGCACAGACACACACACACACAGAGGTGTGCCAGTGACGCAGACAGCGCTCTTCGCACTGACGCTCCTCCTCTCCTCCTCCTCCTGCTGCTCCTGTCCTCCTGTCTTTCAGTAATGGAGGTGTGAAAGGAAGGCAGAGGGGTGTGCGTTATTAGAGGGGACAGGGGGGTTCTGCTGTGTCCCGTCTGGACCGGTAGCTGGGCGAAGCAGGACGTCCCACGGAGAGATGCAGTTTGCCAGCATAATTTCACATCCGCCATGATGAGTCTGTGTGTGGTCTTCCTAGTCAAAAGGAGTGCAAATCCCACAGCCATTACCTTAAATTACAGCCATTTAGCAGATGCTTTTATCCTTAGACCTGCCTGAACCTTAGGCCTACCTGCATCTTAGGCCTACCTGCATCTTAAGCCTCCCAGAACCTTAGGCCTACCTGCATCTTAGGCCTACCTGCATCTTAAGCCTCCCAGAACCTTAGGCCTACCTGCATCTTAAGCCTCCCAGAACCTTAGGCCTACCTGCATCTTAAGCCTCCCAGAACCTTAGGCCTACCTGCATCTTAGGCCTCCCAGAACCTTAGGCCTACCTGCATCTTAAGCCTCCCTGAACCTTAGGCCTGCCTGCATCTTAGACCTGCCAGAACCTTAGGCCTGCTTAAGCCTTAAGCCTGCCTGAACGTCAATCCTGCCTTGGCTAAGCCTGTGTGATTGGCGTGAAAATGTCCGTTTCTTGCATCCAAAAAAGCGGGCGGGCCATTGCTTTGAACTTTCCCAGAGTTTTAAGCCTGCCGTCATCTGGCTGGCTGTCCCTCGGGATATTTTGGTCTTTCAGAATTTTAGTGCTAAAGAGCCTCTTCCCCCGGGGAAGTGTAAGTGTCCTTTATGAGCAGGGACTCTGCCATACTGCAATACACCAGAGCCCTCAGTCGGGGTGGGGGGTGGGGGGGGGGGGGGGGGAGGTTTCAGGGAGAACTACTACCAGCTAAAACGCTGAACTGAGGAAATTGTAATTATTGGTGAAACGTATATTGGCTCAGAAGCAAAGATTAGCATACGGCGTGATAAGCAGAACTTGTTTTTAGAGTCGGCGGCGTGCGCTTGCTTCCCTGTATGTGTCGACTCAAATTGTCTCAGACGCAAAATTTATGGAATATGAATCCTGTTTAGTGCGCAGCTGTGCTACAGCTTGAGTAATATTCTGTCATCATCGAGAGCCGAGAAGTTTAAATACGCATTCCTGATTTACCTCGTACCGTGCTGTCCTTGGTTACCATGTTGTCCCTGGTTACCATGCCATTTTTATCGGACTGCACAGCTGGGTTTTCGCCTGTCTCACTCTGAATCAGATACTCTGTGTTCACACTGACTTCAGTTTCCCTTTCACTCTCAGTTATAATGAGCTGCATAAATCCCAGTAATTTAGCGCATTTGTGCACAGGTGCATGTGTGTATTTGTGTGTGCTTGCATATATACCTGCCTGTTACTGTATAGTGCAGGGAGTTTTGAGGTCATGCACACACACATGCTCTCTCTCTCTCTCACACACACACACACACACACACAGGCTTGTAATAATAAAAACAATAATGACAACAACAACGAGAGGAATAATAATAATCAATGGTTGTTGCCATGTCCTATGAAGTGTGAAAATCATTTTATGTGTTTATTCATCTGATGATCCTTTGAGTAATCCAGGGGGACATCTTGAACTTTGATCGTGAACTCATTTCCACCGCAGGATTTGCTACGGATCCATTCGGCCGAATGGCTTCGTCCTGTACGTCCCTCGTCAGTTTGTCTGCGCGTTTAACCCCTCCCACATTATGCGGGTCAGGTGATCCAATTTGCTTTTGCTATTGTTCCCCGCGACACTGCAGTTTCCTGCTCGCTCTCTGTTAAGCAGCTGTTTGCGCGACTTTCAGCGTGGCAGCTCAAACTCGGCTAAAGTTTAAAGTCGCTAATTGATCGTAAATGTCGTAAGCCCGGATAAACGGACCGGGAAGCTGTGCCTTCAGGGGAGCACAGAGAGCAAGAGAGAGAAAGAGATGCATTTACTTTTTCTTCTCTGATTTCAAATGGCACCCTTGGGTCAGAGGAGTCAGAGATGGCCCAGCCTGATTGATGTGTCCTATCTTAGAACGGAGGCCTGCTCACTGATTTATAGATCGGCCATCTTGATGTCAGGACGCAGGCCTCTCTGTCACGCCTGTCAGATAGATTCCCATCACTTCGCCCCGCCCTCCTGGCCGTAATCTCAGTGACATTGGACCTGGACTTTCACAACGCAGTATAGCCATTGAGCTGCCCTTAGACATTTTTGTTTGCATTTTATATTGCCAAACGATAACATCTTGTATATGTACGTGTAAGGGTCGTTGATTTTTTTGTAGGCCTATTTTTTGTTGTATGGAAATATCGTTAGTTTTGATTTATGACATTCGTAGTGTCGGTATGTTATTTTTTCCATTTGAATTCTGTTTTGGTTCTTTAGGTATGTAAATATTCCGTTATAAAAATACAGCAAACATGTCGACTGCCCAAATAAATAAATATATAAATAAATAAATTGTCAGAGTCGGGAGCGGGGAGCTTTTTGTGTATGAATATATAAACCGTTAATGGGTTTTTTTAACCTTGAAATTGCGATTCAACACTTGCCAGAGCGAGCCCGCTTGAAGTCAGTTTGGGGATTAGAAAGCCTCGCGCGACCTTCGTCTAACCGCGAGGCATCCTACTCACAGCGGAGTTTATTGTTCCTCAGAAGTGTTCAGGGGCCAAATTTCCCACTTTGGAGTAACTTTGGATTGAACCACGTTCCCTGTGTCATGTTCCTGTTGTCAGTTGGCCCATGTCTGCGCGAGTCCTTGTCTCTCCTCCTGAGCTAGGCCTACCGTAGGGCTCTTTTGTGACAGTTATAAACGAAAGACTTCCATGTATAGAGTATGTCTTCTCAAATCTCTCATTACGGTTTTCGTACTCTCATTACGCCTTTCGTCATGGTGGAAACTTACTGAGAAATTACGTTCGACAACTGTCAGAATGCGTCATGTAGCCTACCTGCTGGCTGTTGCCAGGCGTTATTATCAGTGATGCATGTATTATATATTAACTAGAATGTACGGTCATTCGTGTTCTTCTTTCCAATGAAGCATGTTATATTAGAAGGCAACACAAAGTTCAGCTGTGTAATGTGATTTGATATTTTTGTCTCGTCTCCGATTGGACACTCGGGGAGTGGGTCATTATCAGAGTTGCTGCTGGAACCGCCACTGCGTGTACACGTGTAATTCAATTTCACAGCATGCTAAACCCATTTGTCAGGCAAAACGTCGTGGGCCCTCTACATCGACCTCTATACACACTGACAATTGCGTTGTGAGATTGTGTTTTTAATAAACATTTTTTGGAAAAACCGGCTTACGAAAACTGGTTCTACATCAAGGCCATGGATTATTAATATTGACTGGGTCTTAATCCGTTTTAAAAAAAAATCTTTTCATGTCTGCGCAGGGATGGTTGCGTAAACGAGGAGCGCAGTCAGATGCGTGGGTTTTAAAAATGTAATTTATGAATAAAATTAATTTTGCTTTGACCTTGTAGCGTCATTTCCACGCTGTCGAGTTGTGTTATATTAATAAGTATTACTGCATGGAGAATGGGGAGATACTACGTGAGCGGTTGTCTCCCTCCCAACCCCGTTTTGCCTTTCTAAAAATCTATTTTAGCGCATGCGTGCCGGACTCGGCAGCAATCCGCTGGAAGGAACAGATTGGATGAGCGCTTACTGCACTTACCGGAGAGGAGAAAAACTAAACCCATGAACAAAAAATAGAACCATAACGCCATGAAAACGGCTTCCCGTCCACACAGACATAAAGTGTTGGGATGGACCGGCGTTCTCTGAGGGACAACGTGTTTCTGGAGCGGCGACAGGGCAGAAGTGGGGATCTTCCAAAATCCATACTGCACAGCATCCCGGCAGCGGGAAGGAGCTGCGCGAGGAAAGTGCAGGACCGTGGCAGGGAGACAAACGCAACATTTTCGGAATGACGGCGATTACGAACAGCTGATCAACTGCTTTAAATTACATTTACGCAAGGACTGTTTGAATTGCCTTTTATAAAACTGTGAAGTGTTCGTCCTTTACATTTTTCTCAACTCACGAGTTACTGGAAAGTGTCAACCGATGAAGTGGACGGATTATATATAAAACGCACCACCGGAGTATGTCGTATTAAGGTGCACGACGAAACAATCGTGTTTATTTAGTAGGTTATATTAATATTTTTACTTTTGCAGAATCTTGTAAAATGTGCCGATGCAGCACTGTCACCGTGGTCAGGAAACACTGATAAGCTACAGTGTTAGCCCGAGTATTGCAGGGACCGCATTGAACGGATTTATCTAATGAAGGTGCTTTAAAGTTCATTATGGAACGTACGAATGACAGACTATATTATTTATGAAAGTGATGAAGGTTCATGTGACGTATATATGGGTTTCCCGTGGTAGACTGTAAAAAAAGTGTTGAGTACTCATTTCGCATTAACGCGTCGGTGCGGCAGCAGTTGGCACGTACACTGTTCAATCGTGCATCCTGTGCGGTTCTTGGGAGAGTCTACAAACACCCACACAAACAGCGGCTGCCCCAGTGAGCGTGGGCAGGTTGGCGTGAAGTCGCGCTCTGGCAGATTGATGACAGTATTTGCAAGTTGTGCTCCTGGTATACCGGCAAAACAGACATTTACACGTTTGACGAAGGTTACCTGGACACGCGATGCGGTCTTTATTTGTGCAGAGGGCAGTGCTGATTTTATTCGGGCTGTTTCAAGTTCCCTTTGCGGATTGCGCCGGAGCCTTAATCAAGGAGTTTAATTAAGGAGCAACATTTCATTTACGTTTTTAATTATTCTTATTTTTGTGACATTACTTTAGAGGATTCTCACCGAGGTTTATTCTTGGTGCTTCGCAAACGTTTAACTTTCGGCAAGATACAGAAATACAAACGCTTCAATTAAATGTTTGGGGAATTTTCAATGGCAGCTGTTTATTGCGCTAAAATCGTGGGTTCATGGGCGTTATTATAGTGTATTCGCCATGAAGAAACTTCAGTGTTACCATAGTAACATATGTGTCGGTATTTTTAATATGGTTTCCGTGTGTAATAAAAACATTCTATTGTAAAATATCGAAAAACGGAAAAACCAACAAATCGTATGCAAGTGTTTCTCTAATATACTCCGCTGTGTATACTTAGTTTGAAAAGTGGGCAAAACACTGTTTGATTTTTGTGAGATTTGAAGAAATTCTCTCATCCCGTAACTTATGTCGGTGCTTTTTGAACGGTATAGTGTCTGATATACATTCGAAAGTCCTTAACGTTAGTTAATTTAATTTTGGGACGCCCTGGAAAAAATATTTCACTAGGATTGCATAATTCGGCTGTTTTGCGTTATTGCGACATATTAGATTTAGGTGTTGAAACTTTCCCAGCGCTTTTACCGCTTGTTTGCCTCAGTTTCCGGGGCGCGGTAGAGTGGGAGTCTGTTCCCCGGCCCGGGCGGTTCTTATCTTTCCCTCCGTTTAGCTTGTAAGAGAGGAAGAGGACCGGACGCAGGAGGAAGATAAACTGGACTTTTTTCTTATAAATCTTGTTCATCCACGTAATACTCGCAGTAGGATTTCTAAAGCTCTTATAACGCGATACCCGGTATGGTATGGTTCCATAGGATGGAAAGGGGATGAAAGGGAATTGTATTCCTGAAGCTTTCATTCCCGAATGAGTGTTTGCAACCCTGCCTGTCCTAAAATGAAGATTGTCTTCTTGCCAGCGTTTCACCACACGGTGGTCATTTCTGTTCTACCCATCGCTGTTATAATAGGAGAGGCTTTAGCAAGGAAGGACAGCAATGAAAATGTTTGTACAACATTCTAATCTTCTTTGATGTATACCTTATACTATTGCATACTATTGCTAGCCTCCCAGCATTAATGCAGATCCAGGAACCTGCCAGTGATGGACATTAGCCTGATATTAGTGCTGCCAACACGGACTGTCTCTGCTCTTCCCTTTTTTGGACTTCTGCTCTCAGTGTGACGTGTTAAAGGACCTTTTTTTTCTTAAAATCCTCCGTTGGGAATGCGGTCTCTGTGGACTCTGAAGAACCCGGGCCTCTGTTTGGCCTGGAGGTCCTGAGCCGGATAGCGCCCCTCCCCCCCTTCCCCCGACGAGGGCCAATGGGGAGCTCGGCCTCTTCCCTCAGCGCGGAAGCCGAGTCGGACCATGGGTTCCGCAGCGCCTCCTACCCGTCGTCGCCCCCTATGGGCTGGCTGCGGAACAGCCACAGCAGCCCGGTGTGGGGCTCGTCCTTCGTCTCCAGGCAACAACCGCGCCCGCACAGACCACGCAGGTAAGCGGTGGCCCTGCGCCGTACGGCACGCTCGTCCCCGCGAACGCCGGGAACGGGTTCAAGCCTTACCGTAGGGCCGGGCGATGTACCGCTGTGATAATTACCGAATGCAGTACCGGATGTGCACTTCTATTCCTCTTTTTCTCTTTAGTTATACCTAATGGGGTAGTAAACAACCAGACTTCAGAGGCTATGTGAAAAGCTTCTGTAGAAAAAAACTTAACTGCTGTTGTCTATTGGGTGTTGATTGGACAGCCAATCACCAGCAAGGCCGTACAGCTTCCATGTGATCACGTGATGCGTTTTTGTCAGTCACGTGGAAGCTGTGAGTCTTTGCTGCCGATTGGCTGTCTTATGGCCAACCAACTGATAACGGTGATGACGGTTTTTTCCAGAAGCCTTTCGCACAGCCTCAGAAGCGTGGTTGTTTGCTATCGCATCAGGTATATTTAAAAAGAAAAGAAAGGCAGTACGCCAAACGGTGGCGATGATCGGTATTGCATTCGATAATTATCGTCGCGGTATATCCCCCAGCCCTGTTTCCCTTCAAAATGCTTGGGCCCATTTCCAGTCTTCTGATTGGCCAGTCGGTCCATTCATTCTCTGGCTGATTGGGTCTGATGTACTTTGCCTTTTGGGTGCGTGAGGTGGAGAATGCGTGCGCTGGGAGGGATGGAAGCCTGCGAGGCACATTTACCTTCCAGCGGTAATATTGGGCTGTGTTGTGTTACATGGGTCCAGCAGTGTCACTGTAGCCATCTGGGGAAGAAAGGGTTAATTACATTTGCATTACAGTCCCTTAGCAATGCTTCAGTGTAAAGCTGCTTACGTTCTCTGGGTACAGCTCAGCTTATACAGCTGGATATTTACTAGTTCAGGTTAAGCACCGTCGCTCAAGGGTACACACAACGACAGTGCCCTGCCCGGGGAGTCGAACCTATGACCTCTTGCGTCGCGAGTGCAGTTCTGTGACCGTTAGCCCTGCGCAACCGCAGCTCATGCTGAGTTCTTGGCTCTATGTGATGTGTATTCTAACGGTCTCAATGTCACCTCACATACTGTAAATAAAGCAAATGTGGGATTAGCTTGTTGGTGCAATAGGTGCACAATGCATGATGTTCTCACGCGTCAGCGAACTGGTTAGCGGGGCTGATTTTAAAAGTGAACCGTTCATGGTTTGGTCTGAGAACGATGCTTCCATGTTGCATGTTATTAAATGGCTGACATTTCCTTACAGCGCCAAGCATTATTATTCCATTAGGCTGTAAAGCGGCTGCCTTTTGTTTTCGTTCGCTAACGACCCCAGCGAGTTGTTTAATTTTGTTTTGTTTGCATAAATCCAAACTGTTTGTGGCTTCGCACGGACGAAAGGTGAGAACTCGCTCCGTTCTGGGCGATTTAAGAGAGAAGAAATGAGCGGTGTAGTGGACTGTTTAATTTGTGACTTGAGACCGTGGGTTAGTGATGCGGGAAGCGGATGGACTTTGGCCTTGGCGGGGGGGACCGTGCGGGACAGCCTCTGCTTATGTCTGCGTGTTTGTTTCCCAGTTAATTTGCTGTTAGCTCAGTTTGTTTGCTCACTTTTTTTGCTGTTAAAAAGTTGAACAAAGGAAATTATGAGCTTGTCTGCTTCTTTATTGCGTTGCATTATTGCATATAATGGATGTGTATTTCAATCTATTTCATGTTTACATAACATATTCCATTTTCGTTGTGCATATCGCTGTCTTATAGTGATGTATTTGCATGCTAAATTTTAGTAGTGCTTTTGCTTGAAATGTAGGCTAACTAAAGTAAATGAATATGGACTTAAATGAACCATTTTCTACAAACAGGAGGGGAGAGTCGTATTGCAAGTTTGGGGGGGGGGGGACTGTGCGATGATATGATTGATGAGCTTTCTGGTCAGGTCGGGACAGGTTGGGTGTGAGATGACTTGGTAAAGAGGTGCAGCTGGCTGTGAATGAGGAGGTGCAGCTGGCTGTGAATGAGGAGGTGCAGCTGGCTGTGAATGAGGAGGTGCAGCTGGCTGTGAATGAGGAGGTGCAGCTGGCTGTGAATGAGGAGGTGCAGCTGGCTGTGAATGAGGAGGTGCAGCTGGCTGTGAATGAGGAGGTGCAGCTGGCTGTGAATGAAGAGGTGCAGCTGGCTGTGAATGAGGAGGTGCAGCTGACTGTGAATGAGGAGGTGCAGCTGGCTGTGAATGAGGAGGTGCAGCTGACTGTGAATGAGGAGGTGCAGCTGGCTGTGAATGAAAAGGTGCAGCTGGCTGTGAATGAGGAGGCACATCTGACTGTGAGGGAGAAGGTGCGGATGACTGTAGAGGAGGAGGTGCAGCTGACTGTGAGGGAGGAGGTGCAGGTGACTGTAGAGGAGGAGGTGCTGGTGACTAGAGGAGGAGGTGCAGCTGACTGTGAGGGAGGAGGTGCAGGTGACTGTGAGGGAGGAGGTGCAGGTGACTGTAGAGGAGGAGGTGCAGCTGATTGTGAGGGAGAAGGTGCGGATGACTGTAGAGGAGAAGGTGCAGGTGACTATGAGGGAGGAGGTGCAGGTGACTGTAGAGGAGGAGGTGCAGGTGACTGTGAGGGAGGAGGTGCAGGTGACTGTGAGGGAGGAGGTGCAGGTGACTGTAGAGGAGGAGGTGCAGCTGACTGTGAGGGAGAAGGTGCGGATGACTGTAGAGGAGAAGGTGCAGGAGACTGTGAGGGAGGTGACTGTAGAGGAGGAGGTGCAGGTGACTGTGAGCGCTGTAGTTCACATGTCTTTGCTGGGCTCGTGAGGAAGCCGGTTTTACTTATTGCTGAGTCACAGTTTGAATGGCGGCCATTTGTTGGTTATTGGGCCCTCGTGCAGTTTCGGTCATGTACAGTAAGGGCCATTATTTATCCATCTTTCACTATTCTGGATATTTCGTTCCTTACGGTGGGTCCGGTTCGGGCGCGAGGTCCCGGGGTCCCGGGCCGGGCGCGAGCGTAGAATTTTAAAGCTCGGTCAGAACCTCTCTCTCGGCGGGGGGAACGGGACGCTCTTCTCCAGAAGGAGCTCAGGCGCCGAGCGTCAGATGGAAGCGTTTTGCAGCGCCGCGCGGCCCGGATGACTCAGCCGTTAGTCAGTTTGGAAAACACGCGCTAGCGGCGCCAGATGACCCTCGTTGCGAAACCGCGGCAACAGGATCGGTCGTCACGGCGGCCAAAAAAACGAAAGAGAGCGCGAAAAAATCGGAGGGATGAAGAAGCGCCTGGAGGAGTGTGGTCTCCTCTGCCTGGAGGACCCCTCGGCCGTGACCTCACGTCGTTTTGTAACGAAAATGGAGAGCGGGGAGAGTCCGCCGTTTTTAGGGAGGAGGTGCAGGTGACTGTAGAGGAGGAGGTGCAGGTGACTGTGAGGGATGTATTTCACATGTCTTTACTGGGCGTCTGTGTTCTCTTAAGGGGAGCCAGTAGAGGAAGCTGGTTTTACTTATTGCTGAGTCACAGTTTGAATGGCGGCCATTTGTTGGTTATTGGGCCCTCGTGCGGTATGATAATGGTCATTATTTATTCATCCTTGACTTCCCGGATATTTCGTTCCTTATCAACATCTCCACCATTATCAGGGCTTCTAGGACCTGTGTGATTGCACAGTGTGTGGCTGATTAAGTGGCTGCTGGTCAGACCGTATTGGTTCATGTATAACTGATGTGTGGAAGCTAGCGATTAGCCGCCATTGCCGAGCGCCGGCCTGGCCGCTCCCAAACAAGCTTTGCTTGCATTGATAATAAACGATGCCAAATCCACTCGCGGGATATGTTTAATTCACGGAAGGTCTCAGGGCGGTGTGGGGCAGGGCGGAAGGGGAGTCACGAAGTAACCTGAAACAAAAACGCAGGAATTCGAAAGATGCCGTTTTTTTTTTTTTTTTTTTGGAACTCCAGGATTGTTGCGTAAAAGCCTGTTCTGCTGGGAGCATCCCCATAGCAACAAGCCTCCGGCTCGGCAACCAGTCGGACGCCGGCCGCGCCGTTCCGCTGGTACCGCACTGCACGCGCTCGCGCACATGGCGCCGGTTTGACGGGGCCTAAGTCTGCGGTACGACCGATGACATCATCGCCCGCCCCTGCTTCTGGGGGCGCTCACCCGACCTGAACCCCGCGGAGAGGTCTGCGGATCGGTCGCTCTCCTCAGTTACGCCGTCGCCGTCGCTTCTGAAACGCGGGGGGGGGGGGTGCGAAGCGACAGGAGAAAGGGGAACGGCGGCTGCCGTCCGGCTCGCCGCGAAAGTCTGAGGCGCTAGCTCGAGCCGCTAGCCCGTCTCTGACGCTAAAGCGTCTTTTTTTTTTAGCGCTAACGTGCCTTCGTTAGGTAAAGGTAATTATAGCCACGCTATTTTCGTCTGGATTCAGAAATCTGTCTTTGGAGTTAACCCCGACACCGCTGCGTCTCCCACACTGATGCTCTCTGTCCTTAACCGCCCCCACCCCCCCCACTCCCCAGCTGACCTCCATGGAAACATCGACTCCACCACTTAGGACATTTCTCGCTGATTACCTGAACGTCCCAGAGTCAGAGAGATTGGCTTTTGCGGCCTTTCACAGCTGAAACAGGAGAGAGTGTTCAGCTGTGATGCTTTAGCAGCTGAAACAGGAGAGAGTGTTCAGCAGTGAAGCTTTAGCAGCTGAAGCAGGAGAGAGTGTTCAGGAGTGAAGCTTTAGCAGCTGAAACAGGAGAGAGTGGTCAGCTGTGAAGCTTTAGCAGCTGAAGCAGGAGAGAGTGTTCAGCTGTGAAGCTTTGGCAGCTGAAACAGGAGAGAGTGTTCAGCTGTGGAGCTTTGGCAGCTGAAACAGGAGAGAGTGTTCAGCTGTGGAGCTTTGACAGCTGAAACAGGAGAGAGTGTTCAGCTGTGGAGCTTTGACAGCTGAAACAGGAGAGAGTGTTCAGCTGTGGAGCTTTGGCAGCTGAAACAGGAGAGAGTGTTCAGCTGTGGAGCTTTGACAGCTGAAACAGGAGAGAGTGTTCAGCAGTGAAGCTGAACACTTGCCTCCCCAGACCCCGGAGACGTTTAGTCGCCGAAAGTCTTGTTTCCTGATCGCTCGGGGAAACGAGCGGCTCTCGCACTGAGCGCGTGCGGCGGCGGCGGCAGCGGTGTGCGCGTCAGCCGGTGGCGTGAGAAGCACAGTCACCGTGTCCCCACGCCCGCCCCGCACGAACACGCGGCCTCTCACCTGTGAGTCAGGAGCAGTTCCAGTACCACGGAAGCTCCGTGCCCAGATTCCAAAGAAAATGCGAATCGGCAATTGCATTTAGTTTTCGTTGGAGGTGTGCAAAAAAAACCGTGACGTAATTTCAAACGATGCAAAGCAGGCTTTTGCGTTTTCGTTTGCATTTTGAAAGGTAATGTGCACACCTCATCTGACATTTTTAAAATTTAAACGCTGGGTCCATTTTTCTCGTTCTGTATGACAGGAAAAATACCAGCTGTTTAGTTAGATTGTTAGATTCTCTAGCTTTCATTTCCCGACTTCCCCCCTCTCCCCCCCTCCCTCTCTCCTCTCTCTCTTCCCCTCTCCTCTCCTCTCTCTCTCTCCTCCCTCTCTCTCTCTCTCCCGGTTCCCTGTCTCCTTCTCGATGGGGTCTTGAAGCAGTGCTCTGATATTTGTGGGAGGTTCGGGGGACTAAGCTATGGGAAAGCCTGCTAATTGGTATTCGAGCACATCTGGTGATTTGCATAGAAAGGCTCGGTGATGTCACCCCCCAGCACTCCATTAGAGCACGGTCAGAGCTGGCTCTCAAACTATTTTTGTTGGAGCCGCATGAATGTGTTCAGTGCACAAAACAAATTTGTATTCGTCCCTACACCAGTGCCTACAGTGATCAACACCCCTAACCCCCCCCCCCCCCCTACACCAGTGCCTACAGTATTCTACACTACTCACACAACTTTTTTGCATAGTGTTTACACTGCATCCATTTATACAGCTGGAAATATGCCAAATGCAGGTTAAGTACCTTGCTGAAGGGTACAACGGCGGTGTCCTACCTGGATCAAATCAAACCTGCAACCTTTAGGTCCTTACCCATTATACTACATTGCCTCCCTTCACCAAGAGTTTAAAATGGCCCTGCCGGTCTCTGTGAAATTGAGAGCTGGGAATTACATTACATTAAAGGCATTTAGCAGAGGCTCCTATCAGGAGCGACTTACGCAAGCATTTACATAGCATTTTACACTGTATCCATTTATACAGCTGGATATATACTGAAGCAATGCAGGTTAAGTACCTTGCTCAAGGGTACAACGGCCGTGGAATCGAACCTATGACCTTTCGGTTACAAGCCCAGTTCCTTACCCACTGTGCAACACTGCCGCCATGTTAATTGTTATCATTATTATTGTTATTATTGTTACTTTTTAAATTATATTTAACTGGAATCCAGAGAATGGTAAATTAAGATTGATATCTCTTCCATGATTCTTGTTTTGAAACATTTCTTTATTTATTTATTATTTATAAAAGGCTTTTTTTTAAAAAAGAGGCTAGCGCGACCGTGTGTTGCTAGCCGACTCTCCGCCCGCGTGTGAATTCCTCGTGCGGCTGGGGTTCGGTTCCCCTTCCGAAGCGCTTTCCGTGCCGCGAACCCGTCTCCACCTGCTAGTAGCCCTCTCCGCTTTCCGCCCCCCGCCTGAGGTGGTAAAAAGCGCGATCCGCAGGTTTCCGGAATCCCATAACTCCCTGTTTTTCGCCTGCTCGTAAACAAAGGCCTTGAATTCTTAAAAGGCGAGCAACTCGAAAAAGAAGTAAAGCCTTTCTTAAAGGAGAACCGCGCGAGAGGATTGAATCGCCCTCCTCTGCGTTCTTGAGTTTGCGGTCGTTCTCGTCTCCCCGTCTCCGTAGCAGCACGGCGGTCAGCGGCGGGTCTGGAACAGGCGCTCAGGTGCAGAGCGGATGAGACTGGACGGAGGGAGGGAGGGATGGAGGGAGGGAGGGAGAGAGAGAGAGAGCGGTTGGTGTTGCTGCGGGGATGGCGAAAGAAGCTTGAGGCCAGATCGATTTGCTACATGTCATTATTCGGCTTCATGGAGGGGCGCGCGATCGATTTGTCGGAGGGGCGTTTCTGTTGCACAAGGACGACTCCCCCGGCGGAAGGCCTGCTGCTGCCTCTCCGCACCCCTGCAGCTCATTAGGCACGTGAGACTAACTGAACCCTTGCATTGACTGCGCCCGTGAAATTGGTGAACTCAGAACTTGGGCTGCCCCTGCCATCTGGAATGGGCGTGGCTGCTATGGATAAAGTTCATGACTTCCGCTCAGGTGGAAATGCAGGAGCCTGATTAAACAGGACAGGGGAACCCGCAGCAGGGATGGGCCTGCGGCAGAGGGGGGGAGGGGCCCGTGACAGGGAGGGGGAGGGGCCTGTGGGAGGGGAGGGGGAGGGCCTGGGCAGCGAGGCAGGCCTGTGGCAGGGGAGGGGAGGGCTGTGTGGGGAGGGAGGAGCCTGTGGTAGGGAGGAGGAGGGGCCTCGGAGAGAAGATCGCTAGGACTCGTCTCCCGCTACCGTGCGGTAACGCGGCGGATGTGCGGCAGCTAGCAGCCACGCGCTGTCACAGGAGCTCATTAGGATGAGATAATCGCACTCTCCTGCAGTCACCAGGGCGATGGTTGTCCGTCTAAGCTCCGCCCACAGGCTCGGCTCCGCCCACTGGCTCGGCCCGGTCGCGGTAGCCTTGAGCGCTCTTGAACCTCTCGGCTCTCCCTCCCGCTAATGAGCCTTTCCCTCCGTGTTCCTCCATCCTTGCTGTCTGTTTTGCTCTCTCGTCTTCCCTCCATCAGCTGGGTTGTCATGGTAATAAGCAGGCGTGTTGGGAATTGGGTCACAGTAGGAGTAAATGGTACCATGCTGGCTTGATTGCCTCCCTCCACATGTAGGGCTACACCCCACACACGCACACGCACACACACAAACACACACACACACACACACACACAAACACACCCCCCCACACACACACACACACAAAAAACACACCCCCCGTCACACACACACACAAACACACCCCCCGCACACACACACACACACACACACACACACACACACCCGCACACACACACACGCACCTCGCACACACACACCCCGCACGCACTCACACACGCACCTCGCACACACACACGCAAAGACGTGCACACACTTTCCAGTTAGGCAGTAGCTGTGGAGCTGAATAACAGCAGGCTTGTGTGGAGCTGGATCCCCTGAACGGTGTGTGTGTGTGTGTGCGCGCGCGTGTGTGTGTATGTGTGTTTGTGCTTGTGTGCGTGTGTGTGTGTGCGCGCATATGAACGTGTGTTTGTGTGTTTGTGTGTGTGTGTGTGTGTGCGTGTGTGCGTATGTGCGTGTGTGCGTGTGTGTGTGTGTGCGCGTGTGTGTGTGTGTGTGTGTGTCTGTGTGTGTCTGTGTGTGTCAGTCTGCAGCCACCAGCGCGGAGCCGCAGTGTAATCGGACGGGGCTCTGGGGGACCGTGTGGACTCCTGTTGTCTGTGTGGGCTGTCTGAAGGATCTCAGGTAGCTCTGCAGCCTCACGAAACCCCCCAGAATGAAGCTCCACAAGACTGCAGCTGCAGACTCATCCACCAAAGTGCAGAAAGCAACACTGAAAAGGCCTTCTGCTTATTGGGGGGGGGGGAGTATTCACTGACATTTCCCTCCACACTCAGCACAAAGGGAAATGCGCATTCCAGGGTTGTTTTATAAGATGTGAACTTGAAAGTGTGTGTGAAAGACAGACAGACTGTGAGAGAGACCTTTACACACTTTTTTTATACTAATACATTTACACACCTTTGCACACATGCTTTTGCACGCTGATCCTTCACACACCTTTACACACAGACACCCATTTACATGCACGTGCCTTCACACACACACCCACTCACAGACCTGTACACACACACACACACACACACACACCTTCACACACACACCCACTCACAGACCTGTACACACACACACACACACACCTTTACACACAGACCCGTACACACACACCTACGCACACACACACACGCACACACACCCCTTCACACACACACAGACCTGCATACACACACTCACACACTTTTACACACAGACCTGTACACATACACACCTTCACACACACACACACACACACACACACGCAATCCTGTATACACATACCTTCACACAAAGACCTGTACCCACACACACCTTCACACACATTCCTGTACACACACACCTTCACACACACAAACAATCCTGTACACACACACACACCTTCACACACACATTCCTGTACACACACACACACACACACACACCTTCACACACACAAACAATCCTGTACACACACAAACACCTTCACACACACATTCCTGTACACACACACACACACACCTTCTCACACACACACACACTCCTGTACACACACACCTTCACACACACATTCCTGTACACACACACACACACACACACACACACACCTTCACACACAAACACTTTTACACACAAACACACGCACCTTCTCACACACACACACGCACGCAGTTTCGGTGCACTGTGGTACACACACACACACACACACAGTTTCGGCGCACTGTGGTACACACGCACTGTGCTAAAGCCCTGTGCCCTGTAGGGCGTTTTTACCACATTGTGATTTCCGTTCCCCTTTCCATGAGCACCTTCTCCCAGTGCAACGCGGCCTCCTTTTTAAAAGGGCGCAGTCGCGCTGCCCGTGCGGCTTTTATCGCGTGGGGACTCCGTCGCGTTCCTGTCCGGTCCGCAGCAGCGCAGTGAGTCTGCAGTGGTTCTCACGGACAGCGTCTCTGGGTGTTTGCGTAGGATTTAGCCGACTTTCGAAAGGATTAAAGAACCCTGGGGCGAGGCGGACAAAAACCAACAGGCGACCTGAGGGCTAGCGCACGGGAGCTAGTTTGAAGTTTGAGGGACGCGGACGCCGTCCGATGAAGGACGGGCCAGCCGCTGCTTTAAGACTGTTCCGCAAATTTACTTTAAAAAACCGACCGACATGGCGGATTCAGACGGGATTAAAATCACAGGAGTAATAGGTAATGATTCCGATGTCAGGACGATCCTTATGTAACTATTCCCATCGGAATAGGGCTTTTAGTGATGGTGGGTTTGCATGATATCTGCCCAAGGAGCGCACGGCTTTTAGCCGCATGATGGCTAGTCAGGGGTGTTCATCCCTTCCTTCAGGTACCACGTTCTGACCTGAGGGCGTACCTGGTACGCCTGTGGTGTGCGGGTTGGACTGGGGGGGGGGGGGGCTGAAGCAAAACGGCCAATCAGTGAAAGTCGCCTGTAGACGTGGCTGTGAACCTGTGAAATTGCGCTCTCTGGACTGTTTTATAGACATCAGCCGTAAAGCTAACGGTCAAACGGCTCAGCAGCCACAGGCCTGTAAAAAGAGTGTGTATAATGCAGGGGTGGCCATTTTGAAATCTGTTGTCTGTATATGTGCCATTACCCTCTTTATCTTACCTCCTTCCTTTCTTTCTTTGGATTTCCTGGCTTCCTGCCATCACACAGGGCCCTGCACTCTCTGTTCCAGCTAGCGACGGTGCTAACTTCCCCCATCACACAGAGCCCTGCGCTCTCTGTTCCAGCTAGCGACGGTGCTAACTTACCCCCATCACTCAGCCCTGCGCTCTCTGTTCCAGCTATAGACCGTGCTAAGTTTCCCCTGCACTCTCTGTTCCAGCTAGCAACGGTGCTAACTTTCCCCATCACACAGAACCCTGCGCTCTCTGTTCCAGCTAGCGACGGTGCTAACTTTCCCCTGCACTCTCTGTTCCAGCTAGCGACAGTGCTAACTTCCCCCATCACACAGAGCCCTGCGCTCTCTGTTCCGGCTAGGAACGGTGCTAACTTTCCCCTGCACTCTCTGTTCCAGCTAGCGACGGTGCTAACTTCCCCCATCACACAGAGCCCTGCGCTCTCTGTTCCGGCTAGGAACGGTGCTAACTTTCCCCTGCACTCTCTGTTCCAGCTAGCGACGGTGCTAACTTTCCCCCATCACACAGAGCCCTGCGCTCTCTGTTCCACCTGGCAAGAGTGCTAACTTTTCCTGAAATTAAGTACTGGTGCTTGTGTTCCCCTTAAAATCGCAACTGATTCTGTCCTTGTGACAGGGTGGGCATTTTGAAATATCAGTTGGACTTTCTTTTCAGATGTAATGAGCATGCCTCACACATCAATTTGATTTCAACTTTGTAGTGAGCAGTCAACGAAACAAATCAAAGGACTGACAGACCGTTCTGAGAGATTGTAACTTTAGCATAGAGAAACATAAGCCTTAATCTTGAACTTTAACACATTTTCAATTTATGCAAATGTCTTAAGCAACGTCCTTCAAATAGCTAAGAAAAAAAACTCAGGATAGGTTGGGGGGGGGGGGCTAGCGATCACAGAGCGATGGGAAGAGGACCATTATTTACAGTAGACAGCGTTTGGTTGTGCACGTTACGCTATTGGAAACGCAGGGCAAGGTAAACAGGTGGTCACCAAAACAAACAGCATCCCAAATAGCCAGGCCTGTATCTAAGGCCTACACAACACAACACATCAGGCCAAAAATGCCCAGAAAAGAGCCGTGGTTTGGCATGGCGACTCACATTGCAGTAGGCTAGCAGGCTAAGAAAACAATGTGCAGGCTGTGCTATTAATTTACAGACTTGATCACTGGGCTAGGAGTTTGCTAGCGACTTTGCTAGGTAACAAGTATTGCTATAGCCAAAAACTGCATCACACTAGTTAGCTAATAGCCTAGTCTCATTACAGTAAATTTCCACCATTACTGTCTTGACACTCTCAAAAGCTAATGTTCTGTCAATATCCCCCCCAGTCTACAACACTGAGACGACAAGCGATGCATAATCACAAAAACTTTCTTATCCATAGTAAGCAATTTCCAAGATCAAAAGGATTCACCCGTGGTCTGGTTTAGAGCTAAAGATCACTCAGCACGCCCTCACCCACCCTACTTTACAGTTTTTGGAGCTATAAAATGATCAGGTGCTTTCACTTTAAGAAACCGGGCATGTGGACTGTAGTCATCCTTGACCGAAATTTCATGAGGCAAGGTAGACTCACTACCTAGTTACTACCTGACCTTAAAAGTTCAACGCCAAAACTAGCTAACGGTTACATCGTTCTGCATCTTCAAGTGATAAAAAATAGACACTTGACATTGGACAACAACATATACAGGCAATCTTTGTATATCAGAAAGGAAGACAATACTAGGCCTACTGCCAAAAAAAACCCCCACAAATAATTAAACGGTTGGGCTCCAAACTAGAAAAAGGGGGAAAAGCAGAAAAGAAAACTAATCATAGCCTCCACAGTGCTGCAGAAGCTGTGGATGCTGGCACTGAGCCCGATTCTGCAACTCTGCTACGTGTGTGTGTGTGTGCTTGTGTGGTGTGTGTGTGCTTGTGTGTTTATGTGTGTGTAGTACAGGTAGTGTGTGTATAGCCACAGCGCTGCAGAAGCTCTGGATGCTGGCACCGAGCCCGATTCTGTAACTATACTCAGCAGAACTGGCGTTTTTCAGAGCAGCTTTTTAATTAAGGCCGTGTGTGTGTGCGCTTGTGTGTGTGTATGTGTGTGTGCGCTTGTGTGTGTGTGTGTGTGTGTGTAGTATAGGTAGTCTGTGTGTTAGTGTGTTAGTGTAGGTAGTGTGTGTGTGTGTGTGTCTGGTATAGGTAGAGTGTGTGTTTGTGTGTGCTTGTGTGTTTGTGTGTGTAGTACAGGTAGTGTGTGTGTTTGTGTGTAGTACAGGTTGTGTGTGTGTGTTTATGTGTTATGTGTGTGTAGTACAGGTAGTGTGTGTGTGTGTGTGTGTGTGTGTGTGTATAGTACAGGTAATGGGTGTGTGTTTGTGTGTGTAGTTTATGTAGTGTGTGTGTGTCTGTGTGTGTGTGGTATAGGTAGTGTGTGTGTTTGTGTCTGCTCGCTCTGTTTGCCAGGTTGTGTGTGTGTTCTCTGTACCGATGCAACACTGTGTGAATGTGACCTGTAAGGAGGAGGGTGACTGTGTAAATTAGATGAGATTTGATCTGTCAAACCCTTTACTCTGTTTGCTTTGCGGTCATTGTCCACTGATCCCAATTATAGTCCTCTGTGAGCGCTTTATTAGCGTCGAGCTGATGGCTAAGATGCTCTCGGGTCATCAGGACGTGTAACGAGGTAATCACCTTTGTCTAAGTCAGCTCTGACCTTGGACGTTAATCCCTCATAATTGAATTTCATTCACTCACCCGTGCATTGATCAACTTCGGGTTTTGCTGTGTTTATAGAGGAGAGATCTTTACGATGATAAACTTTATTTGTAGAGCACCTTTCATGCAAGGAAAGCCTCTCGTGCTTCACAATGGAATGGAAATACGCCGCGTATAGAATGAGATTGAAATGCGTGATAAACCCAGCGAAGGAATAAAAACAATAAAAACCACGAGGGTAAAAATGAAGAAGTCACGTAAAGGTTACGTGAAAGCTCATATTTTTGCGCCAAACCGTTCCGTACATTTGGTGCGTAAACAGAAACGGACGCTACAAGAAGTACAAGAGCTTTGCTTCAGCAGACCTCGAGAGTACTGTTTGACCGAAATTAAAACGAGAAACGCATTTATCGGGAATACATACCGGTGCCGATCCGTTTAGGAGCCCGTGTTTCCACAGGGGGGGGGGGGGGATTTTTTGCAGGTTGCCAACGGCGGTTCTCTTAGTTTCTTCTGGAATGCCCGATGACAGGGCATCGCGGGAAATTTTAACGAGCTGCCGAGAAAAGCAGCCGTTCGCTTTTCCGCCTCAAACTATGACACGAACATGGAGTTAGAAATGCTATCGAGATGAACAGAGGCTACCCTTTTCTTCTAATGCAAAATTTGGCACTAGATGAGCTCTGTTATCGAAGATATTTTATTCTTCTTTTGTATCAATAATTAATACTTTTGACCTGTTTTAATTTAAGCGAGGAAACTTTTGAGACAGCGAGTTTAATATCTTCGTGCAATCGCCCTCGGGAGCTGGCTAGGTTCTGCCCTCGGGTTACTGTGCTGTACGGTTATATCTCCGCATAACTTAAAATGAAAACCATGGCAACCATGTTATTATTCCTCCAAGAATGTTCCTCCTGTTAGATGGCCATCCTAATACTGTTTCGGAACTGGTCCGTTTTTTTTTTTTAAGATGGTGCCCCTGTGTACTGTAGGGGGGCGACATAGCTCAGGAGGTAAGACCGATTGCCTGGCAGTCGGAGGGTTGCCGGTTCAAACCCCGCTCTGGGTGTGTCGAAGTGTCCTTGAGCGTGACACCTAACCCCTAATCTGCTCTGGCGAATGAGAGGCATCAATTGTAAAGCGCTTTGGATAAAAGCGCTATATAAATGCAGTCCATTTACCGTTACCATTTACTGAGATGAACTGGATGGATGCCAAGAGATTGGAGCTTGATCTCGCCGGTCTATAATCCCTAATTTCTGTGGCATCGGCACTCCTGAGATATCTGGCTCCGGGATCTGCCGTTCAGCGCCGCGCTGTGAGGAGCAGCCGATCCTCCTCCCTCACGCTAGCGTTTCATCGCTCAGTAGAGCGCGCGAGTCCGTTCGAGCGGGAGATGGCCGCGTCGGCTCTCCCAGAGGGGCACTTGGACGGAGAACTCAACCCTGAAGCACTTTGACATTGTTGGAATTTGCATTTTGTGAAGTAGAAGGCAGCCTGGGTCTTGTTTCCCTATTTTGTGTTGTATGTCAGTTTTTCTACTGTAAAAGAAACAGGAAGTAGCCGGGCAGGATGGTCAGAGTGGCACCTCTCAATTTTCCACATCCGTCCGGTTACGTTGACTCTCTCTGCCTCTTGTTTTCCTTCCTTGTTGTCCCCCCCCCGCCCCCAAAAGCCCCCAGGCTCTAATCTGGGGTGCTTTCTCAGGTCGCCTAGCGACCGACCGCCCAGGCGCCTGTTTGGATGCGGGCCCGTCACGAGGCAGCGTAGCAGCCCGGGTCACACGTCCCCGTTTGGCAGGGGGTTTGCTGGCGACGGGCCCGCGGGGCTCCGCGTCGCTAATGGCGGTAAGCGAGTACCTGCCGCGGGCCGCGGCGTCGTCTAAAATCCTTAACGCAGGTGACACGCGCTCCTGGCACCGGACCTCAGAGCGAGCGTCCGACCCTGCCAACCCTGCAACTTGCCAAACCCGCCCGCCCCCGCCTCGCCCCGCCAGAACCAGCGCGGCTGATTCCGCAGTTTCGTGGCCGCACCCGTTTTTTTTTTTGGCACACACCGGCGTGAGCGGGCTCGCCTGGGCCGGCCTTCCTTCTGCATTCCGGCCGCCTCAGCTTCCGTTCTTTAAAGGAGTAACGTGGCGGTTGAATGTGGCGCTTGCCAAGTTGTCTTTAGGCAACACCGAAACGAATGTGCTCGTGACGCACGGCGTCGATAAGATCCTCAAACCGGTTGAGAATAGGACGATAAATTTAGAAAAGCGTATTTTTAGACGGCGTATTTTTAAAGAACGGACATGGTAAACGGTAAATGGACTGCATTTATATAGCGCTTCTATCCAAAGCGCTTTACAATTGATGCCTCTCATTCGCCAGAGCAGTTAGGGGTTAGGCGTCTTGCTCAGGGACACTTCGACACGCCCAGGGCGGGGGGATCGAACCGGCAACCCTCTGACTGCCGGACAACCACTCTTACCTCCTGAGCTATGTCGCCCCTGTTGCCCATTATGTAATTTTATATGTAATATTAAATTACATATTTAATACTTTACTCATTGTGTTTCTTCAACGCCTCTTGTGCAAATAGCACATAAAACCGAGAAAGTGTGAAAACCACTCCTTCAAGCGAACAGGCTGTTTGCACAGCCGGGCTATTTACTGAGCCGGTTCAGGTTAAGCGCCGCGCTTCAGGGGTACAATGGCAGCGGCCCCGTTTGGGAGCCGAACCTGCCGCCTCCATGATCGCTAGCGCGGTTCCCTGGCCGTTAGCAGCTATGCTGCTGCTCGGGACTCCTCAGCGCTCCCAGCGTTAGCGCTGCGGGGAACGCTTAGGGGGCCACGTCTGCTAATTGGGATGCGTTGGAGCGCTCCTAAATTCGCCGGTAAGTGAACGCGTGCTCGCGGGCACCTGCTCTGAGAATGGCACTCCGCCCCTGACTGCGGGACTGAGGGCCAGACCTGCTCCCCTGACGGCGTATTTCAGGGGTCTTGCGGTGCTGCTCGTTTTTAGCGCTGAGGCGTGTAGTTTTCTCTAAAACTCTAGTCTAAAAAAAAATGAAGTCAGCGACTAGTGAAGTCAGCATCTACATACAGTGAGCTCCAAAACAAAATTTGGTTTGGTTCTGCACTCCACAATTTTTGTTTTGTTATCAAACAATTCACACGTGGTTAATGTGCAGATTCACAGATTTTATTGAAGATTTTTTTGGATTCACCGTGTGGAAATCACAGTACTTTTTATACACATTACGCCCATTTCTGGGCATCGTAACGTTTGCGACAAATGGCTTCTTGTGTTCCTGACCAGTCATGTGCATTCAATTGCTTCCGTTGATAAATCGCTTCCTTAGTTATTAGAGAGCTCTTTCAGTATCCGGTCCTGATTGTAGTCTCGATTGCCTTTTGAGTTTATTATTAGCTTTCGTCAACACGAGGACCAGAGCTGTGCCAGTGAAAGTCAAGGAAGCCGTTATGAGGCTGAGAAATAAGACTGAAACAGTCAGGGACACAGGCCAAACCTTGGGCTTACCAAAATCAGCTGTTTGGAACATCAGTGAGAAGAAAGGGAGCACTGGTGAGCTCAATAATCACAATCAGGGCCTGGTCGGCCTAGGAGAACCTCCACAGTTGATGAAGAGTTGTCACCATAATGAAGAACAGAACCGGTCAGGCACGCTCTTCATCTGGAGGCAGGCACATGTCATTGGCTACTGCCCACAGAAGCCTCCACGTACAGGGGCTGCACTGCAAGATGCAAGCCGCTAGTTAGCTGCAAAAACAAGATGGCCTGATTTAGTTTGCTAAGAAGTACTTGAAAAGAGTCTGAAAAGAGTTCTGGATGAAGGTCTTGTGGACGGATGGGACAAAGATTGGCTTGTATCAGAGTGGCAAGAGCAAGGTGTGGAGGTCAAAAGGAAATGCCCAAGATGCAAAGCACCCCTCTCGCCTGTGAAACGTGGTGGTGAAGGTTGTTATGGATTTGGGCTTGTGCGGCTGCCACAGTTACTGGCTCATTTGTCTTTATTGATGATTTAACTGCAGGTAGAATAATGTCTTTATCTGCTCATTGGACGGCACTTTATCCTACAGCAGTACAACAGTGAGTCCAAAAATACTGCTAAAGCAACAAAGGAGTTTTTCAAAGCCAAAAAACTGGAAGGTTTTTGACTGGCCAAGTCGTTCATCTGATATGAATCCAACTGAACTTTTGTTTCATAAGCTGAAGGGAAAAAAAAACTTAAGGCAACAAGCCCCTGAAACAAGTAGGAGCGGAAGATGGCTGCAGTGCAGGCCAGGCAAGTCATTTTAATGAACGTAAGGTGGAATTTGGCTGTGCCGTGTCGATCGCGCAGAATGGAAATTGATCTGGCGCTTCTCTACGCGGAAACCTGTGCTGTTGATGCGCAGGCGCTGCTGTTTTAGTGTGCAGTCGTCTTCACCCCTGCAGACGCCTGACCTTTTGCAGTCCCTGCGTTTCTGCAGTTGTGGCTGTTCTCTCCGCGGCACTGGGGATGGATTTCAGTGTCCTCGGTGCCCTGTGGTGGAATATCATTCAGTCCAGTGTTACTAATATCTCTCTCTCTCTCTCTCTGGCCCTCCCCTCTCTCTCTCTCCTTCTTCCCTGCTTCTCTGTCTCTCTCTGTCTCTGCCTGTGCTCGTCTCTCTCTCTTTCTCTCCCTCTCTCCTTCTCCCCCCCTTCTCTGTCCCTTTTTCTGTCCCAGTCTCTCTCTCTCTTCCTCCCTCCTATTTTCTTTGCACCCCCCCCCCCTCAAATAACCATTTCATTCTTTGCTGCCCACTGGCCCTCAGGCTGTGGCAAACCCTTCACTTAGTGGATGTGCTGTGTTTGTGTCTCTCTCTCTTCCTCTCCCCCTCTCTCCTTCTCCCCCCCTTCTCTGTCTCTCTTTCCATCCCAGTCTCTCTCTCTTCCTCCCTCCTATTTTGCTTGCCCCCCCCCCCCCAAATAACTATTTCATTCTTTGCTACCCACCGGCCCTCAGGCTGTGGAAAACTGTCACTTCGTGGATGTGCTGTGTGCGTCTCTCTCTCTTCCTCTCCCTCTCTCTCCTTCTCCCCCACTTCTCTCTCTCTCTCTCTCTCTCTCTCCAGATATATGTTTATTATGCGCAGAAAGAGTAATGCTTTAATTGCCAGTGGCTGGACTCGGACACTTTACAGGCAGCTGTGCTGAATAGTTTTTTTTTAGCGCATTTTGAATCTTATCAGCAGCCAAAGAAAGATGAGTCCTTGTACATGCACTATTGCATGTCCCCTGTCCATAAGAGGCTTATGAGCAACTGGCACCTGGGCCACTGGGCTAGTTTCATTGGCTGAACCACAGTGGCCTAGTTTCATTGGCTGAACCACAATGGGCTAGTTTCATTAGCTGAACCACTGGGCTAGTTTCATGGGCTTGACCTCTGGGCTAGTTTCATTGGCTGAACCACAGTGGGCTAGTTTCATTAGCTGAACCACAATGGGCTAGTTTCATTGGCTGAAGCACAATGGGCTAGTTTCATTAGCTGAACCACTGGGCTAGTTTCATGGGCTTGACCTCTGGGCTAGTTTCATCGGCTGGACCACTGGGCTAGTTTCATCGGCTGAACCACAATAGGTTAGTTTCATTGGCTGATAGCAACGATATTTCTACACATATTTGGGGACTTGTTTAATGTGTTGTGCTTTACATGTGTGCCACATTTTGTGCCATGCTTACTAACTTCATATGCATGCTCTTTACCTACCAAGAGAAATGCGGTTTGCTGTGGACAAATTGTTTTGCAAAAAAATCAGGCAGATCCAATAAGAGAGAATATCCAGAAAAGGTTCATGCTGCTCATTACTCAACAACCTGTGACCTCCATCTGCATCAAATTAACATCTGATTCACTATGGTATTGATACAAGTCAAGTATCTGTGCAACCATCCCAAATAGTTACTGAAAACAGTACAGCAATGTCATTTTATTTATGAAGCATGATGGTTTGACCATCAGGTGAAGATTTTTTATAAGATTTTTTTTTTTTTGAGCGTGCTTTACGCCAACCCTAATCTTCTCTGCTGCTTTTGTTTACATTTACAGACGCTTATTATCTCAGCTGTCTAAGCACAACACCCCCCCCCCCCCCCATTTTGTTTTGCCCCAATTGTACAAATAGAGTAAAAGCTTTAAGCTGAGAAAGTGCTGATTCCATAACGTTAATGGGAAACGTGCCCTTTATTTTACAAGGGATTCATAGGCAACACAAATAATGGTGCTGGAACAATACCGACTAATGAAGAGTTCAGTTGAATGACCTGCAAATGGGCCTCTTCAGCTATATCGGTTTAATGAATGATATTTATTAATGTCATACGGTCATTGGAGTTGTCAAAATATTTGTCTCCATACAATGGAATGGCCCGCTTCATTTACAGAGGGCAGATTCATTGTTGTGTTTGTCGTCAAGCAGTTCTGCATTGCATGACTCAGCCAACGATGCCAAATGATTTCTCTCTCTGTTTAGTTTAGTTTAGTTTAGTTTATTTGACAAAATTAAAACACATGTATCAAAAGACTTGCATGTGAAGAAATTGTCAAGGATAACACGAAAAAAGTCCTGGACTTATTTCCATCGTGGTCCTTGATGTTCCATCAGCCATAGCAAGATAATATCAGGCTTCAAAAGAACAACACAACATACAAAGATTCTTACCACAGTCTAAAATATATAATCATACTATAACTCTTACCACAGTCTAAAATACATAATCATACTATAACTACTGTTTACATCGCATACAATTTACACCCATTTTAATGCACAGTGCTATATAAACAAAATGAGCCTAATATAAATAGTAAGCCAGCCACTTATATGGGGATATTTTCCAAAAGCTTTTCTTTGATCATTGTTTTAAAGGTGAAGGGCCAAAACATGCTCTTTTGCACGATGAATGCGTTAACGGAGTCTTCCTCGTTCAGCCATGACAGCCGCCATGGTCACCAACATGTTTACGCATTGCGTAACTTAAATAGATTGCGCCAACCTGCCGCCAAGTTTCAGGTAGTCTTAAACAAGGCTTCCTGTTTGTGATGTTGGTTTATTGGTAATGAACGATCTTTGTTAATTGGACACATCCTGTATTGCATGTATTGCAAGGATCTATGCCACTGTCCCAAATAGTGAGCACCTTTAACTAGTGCAGTCATATGTCGCATTTTGTTTATTGAACGTGATGTTTTGACCATCGGGCGAGCCTTCGTAAGATATTTTTTTGTAAGAGGGTTACGTCATCGACTGATCTTCTGTTCGTAAATATTTGTCATTTTGGTGCTGACATTTATGTAGGCTCATGTTACTGCACGTGAGTGTGTGCCAGACAGTTGAGTCGCTGGTTCCCTGGTGGTGTAGCTGGGCGTGGCTGCCCACGCACGGCAGGTGCATCGGGAGTCGTACGTAGGCTATTATTTTTCAGTTTAACGGTGCGAAAGCGTCGCGGTCGTTTTGTGGATATTCTCCTCTGTGCTCCTCTGAGTATCCAAGGAATGCTTCGGTGAGATTTTCATTTCAGTAATGGTCCCTGGTCAGTGATGTCATTGTAAGTGGTTTACACAAAATCCAGTGTAGCAGAAATTCCAACATGGCGGCTGTAGTACTCAAATACTGCGTATAAAAATGTTCAATGCGAGGAAGGGCATATGTATCCCAACTTCCTCTCATCTGCCCTTGTCACTATGCTTAAACTTTTGTAATGTACCAAATATGTGTCTACCAGTGACCATTGGCCTGAGTTAGTGTTTACAGATCTGCTATGTTTGGTGAGTTTTTCAGAAACTATGTGGATTTTATGGCTGCGTTGGAAGTCGTAATAAAAATAAACTATTCTGTAAAATTGCACTACGCACCTTTGTTGCTTGGCCCCCCTAAATAACCATTTACTGGCCCGCAGGCTGTGGCTAGCCATCACATACTCTCTCTCAAAAGGATTTATATTTTCTCCCTATAGTTGCATTTGTAGAAATCCAGGAATGATGTTTCTCACTTTAGTAATACATTCAGATTTCCTCGTATTTGTCACAGTGTAGGATTTCTCCTACGTTGCTCCTCTGTCTCTGTCTTGGGTCTTTTGTTAATCGTGGTTTTTTTGTGTCTGCCCTTGTGACACTAGGCGAGCATTTTATGCACAAAATGTACTTTTGCAGCCATGAAAAAAAACGCTATGGACGGCGTGTAGCACAGTGGGTAAGGAACTGGGCTTGTAACCGAAAGGTCGCAGGTTCGATTCTCGGGTAGGACACTGCCGTTGTACCCTTGAGCAAGGTACTTAACTGAAATTGCTTCAGTATATATCCAGCTGTATAAATGGATACAATGTAAAATGCTATGTAAAAGTTGTCTAAGTCGCTCTGGATAAGAGCGTCTGCTAAATGCCTGTAATGTAATGCTATGTATAATGATTGGCTCGTGTAGTCTTGTGATTTGGAAGTTAAGGTTTGTTTTGAAGTTGGTGAACTGCCATTGCGGATCTCGATTCAGAAATTCATTTTAATCTTTCTTGTGAACAGACTCTCCTGGCACATGGCACGTTGGCTGTTGAAAGCAGGCTCTACGAGCGAATAAGCATGAACAACATGCAACTGTTTGTTTTCTGGTCATCCTGATAGAAGTCTGCATACAGTAGCTTGAGCTAACATCATGCCTGCCCTTACTGTGTTTAGCTGCTTAAATCGCTAACAGAAGTGAAGCTAAGCAATTTGGTTAACGTCAGCTGGTTGGCTAACATTCGGGGGAGAACATTAGTGAGTAACTTCAACCCATCTGGATTATTGGCCATTGAAAGCTGGATCTACGATTAAATAAACAGGAATAAGAACAACAGTTGTGTTGTCTGGATGTCTTGACCGGGCACATTCATTTAGCTCAGCTGGCTGTGCCTGGTTATTAATCTTGTTGCACCATAGGGGAATCCTGTTCAATGGGGTGGGATGATCAATGATTCATTTTGTCCGTTTATTGGGAGATGTGCGCCAGCACTTCATTTTCTTCTCTCTTGATTAACGTTAGCCCTCCATCATTTAACTCAGACTGCTTAACACAAATCGAGGGTCATATTGTGACGTGAGAGATGCAGTTTGTGTGCTAAATTTAACATGTTACATTTGGTGCCTCATACTTTTGGAAGATTAGAATTTTAGTATTTTTTAAATTTAACTGCCAGGGCCCAGTTCTGACAGTATTGACGGTATACAGCAGTAAAGTGAATGTGAATGTGAGAAGGCCAGCCTAACATGCTCTCTCCCTCCCTTCTCTCTCTCTCTCTCCCTCCCTCCCTCTCTCTATCTCTCTCTCCCTCTTTCTCCTTCTCTTCTCCTCTCTCTCTCTCTCTCTTCTCCTCCTTTTCTCTCTCTCTCTCTCTCGGGCTCCATGGCCGCGGCGGCGCTGCGGGGCGGGGAGTGGTCGTGCGGCCGCTGCACCTTCCTGAACGCGGCGCGGGTGCCGCGCTGCTCCATGTGCGAGGCCCCGCGGCAGAAGCCCGACCTGAACCACATCCTGCGCCTGAGCGGCGCGGAGGAGCAGGGCTGGGCCTGCCCCCGCTGCACCCTCAGCAACCCGCAGGGCTCCGGGGCCTGCTCCGCCTGCGGCTTCAGCCCCGCCCCCAACGGCCCGCTCCTGCCCAGCGCCTCCGCGCCCGCGCCCGGCCCCGCCCCCCTCGGCCCCGCCCCCGCCCCGCCCCCCGTACCCTCGGCCCCGCCCCCGGAGCCCTGCAGGCAGCAGCCCAGGGAGGAGCCGTCGCCGCCACCGCCGCCGGCGCGCAAGGCGGACAGCAACGGGGAGACGGCCCCCCCTGAGCAGCAGCAGCAGCAGCGGCCCGGCTGGGCCTGCCCCCGCTGCACCCTCCACAACACGTCCGTGGCCCTCTCCTGCTCCGCCTGCGGGGGGCCCCGCAAGCTCTCCCTGCCCAAAATCCCCCCGGAGGCGCTGGTGGTGCCCGAGGTCCACACGCCGACCGCCGCCTTCCCCGTCCCGGCCCAAAGCGCGGGGCCCGTCCCGTTCCTGATCGACCTGACCGAGGACTCGCCTCCCCCCCCCGCCCCCCCGGAGCCCCAGGAGCCCCCGCACTGCGGCCCCCTCCCCTCCCTGCAGAACAACCCCGTGCCTCGCAGCCGCCGCGAAGTCCCGCCCACCGGCAGGCCTTCCAACCCCTCCCCCGGCTCCGCCCCCGCCCCGCCCCCGGCTCCGCCCCGCCGCCGCCCCCCCGGCCCAAGCCCCGGCACGCCCAGCCCCAGCCGCAGGAGCCCCCTTACCCCGGCAAGCGGCTGAGCACGCTGGAGGAGGAGCCGCTCCCCCCCCCGGCCCCGACCCCGACCCCCTGCTGGAAGTGCCCCGCCTGCTCCCAGCCCGGCCCGTCCGGCTCCGCCCCCTGCCCGTCCTGCCGCCCCTCCTCGTCCCGCGGCGACCTCATCGACCTGGCGGGGGAGTCGGTGCGCTTCACGCCGGCCGGCCCGTCCAGCCCGGACTTCAGCGCCTGGTCCTGCTCGCAGTGCACCCTCCGGAACCCCACCGCCGCGGCCGAGTGCAGCGCCTGCGGCTCGTCCAAGCTCCGCGGCTTCCAGGAGCAGCCGTCCTGCTGCCCCCGCTGCGGGGGCCCCGCGTCGGGCGGGCCCTGCTCCTGCGCGGGGGGGGGCGCCGGCAGGGGCCCGCCGCCGCGGAAGCAGCTGGCCTGGGTCTTCCCCTCGCCGCCGCCCCCCGCGGAGGAGAAGGGGACCCACTGGCCCTGCCCGGCCTGCACGCTGCTGAACGACCTGCAGGCGGCGCACTGCGCGGCCTGCCACACCCCGCAGAGGTACCTCACCCTGCGCAGGGGCGCCAAGCCGCTGAAGAGGCGCGAGAGCATGCACGTGGAAGCCCGTCGCCGTAACGACGAGGGCGAGGCCACCGAGCTCTGGGAGAACATCGCCGGCTTCTGCCGAGAGGTACTGAGCACTGTGTGTCACTGAACACTCACTTAACACTGTACACCCGGCACCCTGACGCTCACTGTATAACGCTGAACACTCACTTAACACTGTACACCCGGCGCCCAGACGCTCACTGTATAACACTGAACACTCACTTAACACTGTACACCCGGCACCCTGACGCTCACTGTATAACGCTGAACACTCACTTAACACTGTACACCCGGCGCCCAGACGCTCACTGTATAACACTGAACACTCACTTAACACTGTACACCTGGCGCCCAGATGCTCACTGTATAACACTGAACACTCACTTAACACTGTACACCCTGTACCTTAATGAACACTGTATAACGCTGAACACTCACTTAACACTGTACACCCGGCGCCCAGACGCTCATTGTATAATGCTGAACACTCACTTAACACTGTACACCCGGCGCCCAGACGCTCATTGTATAATGCTGAACACTCACTTAACACTGTACACCCAGCGCCCAGACGCTCACTGTATAACACTGAACACTCACTTAACACTGTACACCCGGCTCCCAGACGCTCACTGTATAACGCTGAACGCTCACCTAACACTACACCCTGTGCCCAGACGCTCACTGTATAATGCTGAACACTCACTTAACACTGTACTCCCTGAACCCAGATGCTGTATAACACTAAGAGCATTCACATAAAAATCTGTCCTATCTGTGGTAGCCCCCTTTGATTTATATACAAAATCTACATTGTGTCGGTTAAAGCTAAATTTAGGTGTGATGTCAGAGTCTGCATTTCCAGGTCATGGTTGTCTGCTGTAGGCTGTAATTCTGCCTGAGTGTGTTTGTGTGTGTGTGTGTGTATAATTGGTAAACGGACTGCATTTATATAGCGCAGTTATGTAAAGCAGCTGCTGCATAAAAGCGCTTTGCAGTGAATGCAAGTTATTCATCCGTTCACGCGCACACACTCACGCACACACTCACGCACACTCACACACACACACACACACACACACACTTACGCACTGACAGTAAAAGGCAGCCATGCAGGGTGCCGAGCGGCTCCTCGGGTGCAGCTGGGGTCGTATCAGGTGTCTGGCTCAAGGACACCTCGACACACCCAGAAGGCCGGGGATCAAGCGGCAACTCTCCGGTTGCCAGACAACCGCTCAGAGCTAATGGCCTGTGTGTGTGTGTGTGTGTGTCTGTGTGTGTGTGTGTGTGTGTCTGTGTGTGTGTGTGTGTGTGTGTGTCTGTGTGTGTGTGTCTGTGTCGTGTCTGTGTGTGTGTGTGCGCCTGTGTGCCTCATATGGTTTACAGCGGTGGGTGTTATGTATCTTCCCGGTTAGCGTAGTCATTTCTCAGAGCAGCTGGTGCGTTTTTAAAATCATTAGCTTCGGTGTTTTGCCCGTTTCTGTGAGTGACTCCGGCAGCTTTAGCCGGTCTTCCTGATTATGATCTTTTTTCTCTAGATGTGTCTGAGCCTCTCACTGATCTAGATGAAGTGCAGAGGAAGGACAGCACAACGTAATTATGGGATGCGACCCCTGCCATTACTAAATGATCTGCTGTGAAGTGAAATTTGCGTGAACTTGTGACGATTCCAGACGCATTATTTGGCCTGCTTTGTGTCAGTGTTCGTTTCACCCATGGAAGCCCTCCGCAATGGCCACCTGCCACTCCCCGTCCCTCCCCGTCCCTGTGGCGAACTCTGCCAGGTGATAATATAATGACAGAAGGGCCCGGAAGCCCCAGAGGTGGCTGTTTGGTCTCTGAGCTGTTTTGTCTGGGCCCCGTTGCCATGGCCGCGGGGCCAGTGCGCGACCCCCTTTTAAGAAGCCCGGAGCCTCACGGGGCTTCGGGGACGAAACGGGCCCCGGCACCGCTAGCAGAACGCGAAGCCGGGGGAACCGTCACCGGGGGTAACAACATGGGGGCGGGCCATTGGAGGCCTCAGCCCCAAAGAGGAAGCTCCTCCTGTTATGGAGTACGTTGGTAAGAACCATAGACTGTGGAAAAATTTGGTCAAACCCATTGACTCTCCTTCATGGGCTTGCTGAAGAGTGTTTTGAAGCCTGGGAAGTGTAGTTTTGTGAGCGCCGCCACGTCGTGCAAATTGGAGCCAGAGAGTGCGCAGTAGGGACTTGAAGTCCATTCGTCCACTAAACACGTGAGATAATGACCCGGCAGTGACGTAATCCCTGATTTGTCCACGAAATATTACCGCCTTGCCCGAATAGCACAATAACTACATGGGAAGACATTAGACGAATAAAAAACACCTATTCCGACTGCATTTCTTGTGAAAAAAAAAATTATTGACTTTGTATTTTGACCATCGTATCGTATAGCCATTGACTTGCATTAAAACGGATGGCTGAGACACCGACACTGGAGCCGACCACAGTGGCGCTAGTGAGCAACGTCTCTCAACAAGACAAGGAAGCTTCAGAAACGCAGCCCGGGTTTGGCTGCTTGGTAAGAACCAATAGGACCACGCTAGTGATAATTGCTGGATGCTCTCTGGCCGTACTGGCTAGATACCGTAAGGGACTCTGGAAGTACCCTAGAAAGCATCCACCACCAACCACCATAGCCATTGTTCTGCTACTTACTCCTAATGCAGTCTACGACTGGTGGTTTCTGTGGTGACCTCACAATTCTCATTTTTTCCTCACAAAGTCCCAATTTTTTTTAATGATCCACCGTTACCAGGAACCAGGGACGGGCAGCCTGCTAATGTATAGTGATTGGATCCCGGTTCCATGCACACACAAAAAAACCCCAAAAGCCAACAGGGTCGTTATTGATTATTACGATTTGAGAGGAAGAGAGAAGAAGGTCTTAGGCTGATCTGAATGGCTCACTCTAACCATCCTCCCCCCCTTACTGGCGTGCACCAGAAGGCAGTATCGATCGAAGCCATCAGTCCGCTGTCCTTGACCTTGGACTTGCCAGCGGAGTCGCCTGTCTGTCCGTCTCTCTCCCGAATCGGTCAGGGGATCGGATGCTAACGGAGCTTCGAGGAGCCCGAGGGCTTACCGGATTCCCTCGACCGTTAAGGCCGACGGAAGCTCGCGTGCGAGGCTTTTCGCTCCGTTACCTCCCGCGTTGCCCTTACCGCAAAGAGAGGACCCCCCCGCCCCCCTTCTCCAGAGACCGACACCTTTACCTGCTTCGGGATGCGGGTGGGGGTCTGTCGATAGGCCTCTGTGGTCTGCGGGCTCTCGGCGTGAACGCTACGGCTGTGCTTTTGAGGGGCGAGTTCTGAAGCGTTTTCCCGTCGCGGTTTCGGGGGTGTTTTTTGCGCGCGTCGAGGAAAAAAAAAAAAGAAGTGCGCTCTTCAAACAGTCGGTGGCTGCTTTGAGGTTTTTTTTATTCTCCCGCGGAGGGAGTCGAGCGGCGTGATGACGACGTTCCTCTTCGCCGAACTCGACGAGCTCGTGCGGGACTGGGCGCTAACGTGACGTTAGCACGGAGGAAAACGACAACCTCGTCGTTGCGGCAAAGCTTCAAAGCCTCCCGTAATTACAGCATAGATCCAGCGGCGGAGCAGTTACGGAACGTTCAGCGTTGATGTGAGGTCAGCAGGCCCTAATATGGTCAAAGGAACTGTATGAACGAAATGAACAAAATGAATGTTTTGTTCATTTCTCTCTTTCTTATTATGGTAAATGGACTGCATTTATATAGCGCTTTTATCCAAAGTGCTTTACAATTGATGCCTCTCATTCACACATTCACACACACACTCACACACCAACGGTGAAAGGCTGCTATGCAAGGTACCAGTCAGCTCGTCAGGGAGCAATTAGGGTTAGGTGTCTTGCACAGGGACACGCTCAGGGCAGGGGATCGAACCGGCAACCCTCCGACTACCAGACAACCGCTCTTACCTCCTGAGCTATGTCGCCCCAGGGCAATACTCAGTCCGGTAGACACAGACCAGTCCAGGAGCAGTAAGCTCGTCCTCCTGTCTCTGCCAGCTCGTCCTCCTCTTCCTCCCCGGTCCGAAAGTCGGGGTTTTTCTGCAGGTGAACGGCGGGCCTGGACCCCCATCGTCCCGCCGCGCGTTCTCGTTCTCTCGTAAGAACGGCGGGCGAAGTGCGCAGCGGCACGCCGTTATTTATATCTCAAACGCGCGGCTCTACCGCCTGTACCTGGGGGAGTTTGGGTAATGGTGCCGCCGGCTGCCGTCCCTGGGGGGGGGGGGTGAGGAGGAAGCGGATCCGAGTCCCCCCCCCCCCTCCTTTCGAGGTACGCGGAAGAGGGAGGACGCGTCCCCACGCTGTTGTTTTGGGCAGCTCTGCCCGGGCAGAGGTGAAAGAGAGGAGGGATATTTATAGAGCGACGGCAGGGGCGATTACGCGGTCTCTCGGAGCGAGGATAATGACATCATTAGAGGAGAGAGAGAGAGAGAGAGGGGAGAGGAGGAGGAGAGAGGGAGAGAGGAGGAGGAGGGAGGGAGAGAGAGGAGAGGGGAGAGGGGGAGAGAGAGAGAGAGAGAGAGGAGAGGAGAGAGGAGAGAGAGGAGGGAGGGAGGGAGGGGAGGGAGGGAGGAGGGAGGAGGGAGAGAGAGAGGGGAGAGAGGAGAGGAGAGGGGAGAGGGGGAGGGGGAGGAGGAGGAGGGGAGAGGGCGCCGCCCTCTGGTTGGGCTCCGCTCTTACCTGCGGCCGTCGTCCTTCCCCGTCAGCCTCTGACTCCGCCCCCTCAACGCCAGCAGCTGCGGCGCCTCAAGGCCTTTCTGCACTGAGCCCCCCCCCCCCCAACTCTGCCCCCCCCTCCTAACACCGGCCTCCCCCTCCAAATACAACCGTCCCTCCTCCAAACGCTGCCCTACCCCTCCAAACACTGCCCCACCACCAAACGCTGCCCCCACCCTCCAAACACTAAACCCCCCACCACCCCCTGAACACCTGCCCCCCCTCCAGATGCTGCCTCCCCTCCTTTCCCTCAGGTTCTGTGCCCTTGACTCTGCACCAGTTTCAAATTTACACACGGTCGGCCTGAGAATAAATCGATACGCACTGTAGTCGCTGCAGGTGTGATTAATTCCGTCTTTAATTCCGTTTAAAAAAGTCCAGAGGTTCGGAACGCTGCTCTGCGTCACGGAACGCGACGGAGCTCTAAGGACTCTAAAAATAGGTGATTAATTCCCGCTTTCGGAAGCAGCTAGCAGCTGCGCGCGGACCAGCTGTAGCCTAGCGTCGAGGCCGCGGGCCAGTCCTGCAGCCCGGACTGGGGCGGGGGGGGGGCGGTGGGGGGCTGTCGGCCCGCCAAGCCCCAAAACGCGCCGTCCTGGGCTGGCAGAACCCGTCCACGTCCCGCGCCGCAGTCTGACCAGCCCCCCCCCCCCCCCTTTCCCACGCTGGCCCGTCCCGTTTGAGATGCTCACTTACGAAGATCCATGAAAGCTACGCTAACATCAGCATGAAGCTGTTTCTTTTTCTTGTGTTTTAAAAAAAAAAAAAAAAGAACAGCTTTGAGCCTCTGAGCTTTCGGCGAAGAGCAGATGCCGTTTTGTAATTTGGGGCATTTATCTTCGGATGAGTTAACTGAGGTAATAGAAGGGGTGGGGGAGGGGGGTGTAGTCTGTCCATTAGCAGTAACTCTCTGGAGCTACGCTAGTCCGGGGGGGGGGGGGTGCAGACAGACCTGCCAGGAAGGAAGTGGCTGCTGGGCATTATGGGATAGGAGGGCCATAATGTTAGAGGAGGGGGGGGGGGGAGGACCCTGGAATGGTGTTCGGGTTTGTGTGTGCCAGTGTTGTCGCTTTGCCTGTGGGCAGCGCCACGCCCGGGGTGCCACTCAAAAAGCATTGCGCCCCCCGCTGGCCATCGGGGAAGTTCGCCGACCGCGCGACTATCGACCTCTTCGCCTGTCTGTAAACGGTCGCGAGTTGCGTTACATCCGCGGGCCGAAGTCTACTCTTACTGCAGGGGGCGACGTTCAGGTCAGTTTTCCACTGGCCGTCTGGCTACTGGTCTTCGCGCTGAAACTGCTGGCCCATTCACAAATCCCAGCATTATCGTTCGGGCGCGTCTGCGTCATAATTCGGACGCAAACATCTAGTGATGCACAATTTCTTTTTGTTTAACCTTTTTTGTTTTCAATTGCGTATCAATAAATGCTGAGAAAATGCGCGGAAATGTACATCGCGTTTTGATAAACATATTATCTGCAATTCACCACAGCGAGAACAAGACAAGTAGGATCGCACCAGGGAGAACAAGATGGGAGCATTAATGAGAGTTAGAGGGGAACTGAGGGCAGGCAAGTTTCTGTTCTAAACGAAGATTAGCGTTTTTTTTTTTTAGATATGATCCTCACAGATTTGTTGGAAATAGCACAAGAGCAACAACAAGGATCTTGTGAACTGCGGGTTGCTAGCTAGCTAGCATCGTTGAAGAGTAATGTCAGCTAGCTAGCTAACGAGTGAGCGTCACCTCGCCCGGCAGCTAGCCGCGTGAAACTTTCCTCGTTGTAAAAAGTTCCTTTCTGTACGAGGGCGTGTTCCCTCGTGCGATTCTCTCCCGTGGCGTGGAGCACCGCGGCGGCGGCGGCGACCGGATTCGCCGCGGTTCTCCTCTTCTGCGGTTGGTTTTCATTTGCGTACGCGCTTTCGAATTAGCGCCGTCTCTGAACTCGCGGCGTACCGTTTCACGTTTCCTTCGGCGTTTTGCCGTACGTTTCCGGCTCTTCTCTTGCGGCGGGGTTCCCGCCGTCGCGTCTGCTTTTGCTTTTTTGCGCGTTTACGGAAATTCGCATCGTTCCGTTTGCGTTTGTGCTTTTGTTTGCGCTTGCGTTTTTTTGAAGCGCTATCGTTCGGTTCCTTGCAAGCCGCCGTAGAGAGGCGGAGCGAAGGCGCTTACTCAGCGGGAATTAATACCGTTCTGTGGCGCGAAGGAAATCTCTCTTGTCTCGTGCTGTCAGCTTGTCAGCAGTCTGCGGGATTAATCGATAAGAAGGCGTTTCCTGAAATGGCAGTCTCATACTGTTGTATCATTTCAGTCTGAAAAATATATTTTTGTGGATTTTTTTTTCCCTCTGGAAAAGCGGCCCCTTAAAAACTAAAAATGACTGGCTCAGAGCTCTGGGAGAACAGTGACTGGCCAGCAGGAAAATGGCCTTGTCAAGACCTGTTCTGGGGCATTCCTATGGCATCCTGGCTGAGTTTGGTGTGTTGTGGGGACCCTATGTGTGTGTGTGTCCCTGCTGAGTTTGGCATATTGTGGGGACCCTGTGTGTGTGTGTCCCTGCTGAGTTTGGCATATTGTGGGGACCCTGTGTGTGTGTGTCCCTGCTGAGTTTGGCATATTGTGGGGACCCTGTGTGTGTGTGTCCCGGCCGAGTGTGGTGTACTGTTGTGACCTGTGTGTGTCCCGGCTGAGTTTTGGTTGACCTTGTGGGGACCTTACGTGTGTCCCGACTGAGTTTGGTGCGTTGTTGGGACCCTGTGAGTTTGGTGAGTGCGGTGTTGGGACTCATCGTGACCCCTTTTCCCTCCTCTCCCAGAACAGAGTGAACTTCGTGGATGACAGCTTCCCCCCCGGACCCCAGTCGGTGGGCTTCCCCGACGGGGACAGCGTCCAGCAGCGAGTCAAGAAGTGGCTCCGCCCCCAGGAGATCAACTGCAACAACTTCAAGGACCGCGTGGTCAAGTGGTCCGTGTTCCGCACCCCCCGACCGTCGGACATCCTGCAAGGCCTGCTGGGAAACTGCTGGTGAGACACGAGAGAGAGAGAGAGAGTGTGTGTGTGTAAGAGTGGGAGTGTGTGTGTGTGTGTGTGTGTGTGCATGTGGGGGTGGAGGGCAGCACATGTCTTAAGCACACAGTCCTGTAACTGAAGGAAGCAGCCATTTTGTTCTTCGTGGAAAGGTCACTGCACTCAGTGTCTGAAAGGCAATTTGTCATCTGTCGCCTGACCAATCATTTCTCAAGGTGATTTCAATCAGGGTTTGTTAAAAGCACAGAGAATTTATGGGACAATGAAACCACACAAGGAGCTCTTTCCCCTCTTATTTTCTTTTGCTTTGGCGTTACCCCCCCCCCCCCCCCGAATCTATTTACCCCATTTTGCCCTGAAAGCTTGAATCAGTGTTTCTTTAGTGTCACGCGATGGATTTTTAAAGTTCTCATTCAGTTCTGTGTGCTGTCAGTGTCTCTATGACATTTAATCTTAAAATTTTCTTCGGAACGTGATGTGATTGAAGCGTAAGACTGCGCGCGGGTAACTGGAAGATCTGAGTTTTTCGAGTTTCGCTGAAGAGCGACGTTCGATGGGTGAAGCCGGGGCTGTTTTTTTTTTGGTGCGTGACGGCGAGGGGCCGGCCGGGCTGGCGTGACTCTCCGGCTCCTCCCCCTGCAGGTTCCTGAGCGCGCTGGCGGTGCTGGCGGAGCGGCCCGAGCTGGTGGAGCGGGTGATGATCACGCGGTCCATCTGCCAGGAGGGGGCGTACCAGGTGCGGCTCTGCAAGGACGGAACCTGGACCACCGTGCTGGTGGACGACATGCTGCCCTGCGACGAGTACGGCTACCTGCTCTTCTCCCAGGTGAGCCTTCCGGAACGTTCCAGGCCACCGCCGCCGCTGTGTGTGTGTGAGTGTGTGAGTGTGTGTGTGTGTGTGTGTGTGCGCGTGTGTGCGTGTGTGCTGTGTGTGTGGTGTGGTGTGTGTGAGTGTGTGTGAGTGTGTGTGCGTGTGTGTGCGTGTGTGTGTATGTGTGTGTGTGTGTGTGTGTGTCGCCGCTCCATTAGTCGGAGACCCTAACCCTAACCCTAACCCTTCAGTACAGCGAATCGCTCCGTGTCGTAGCGGTAATAATCCGTCTGTCCGTTATCTATAGCCGCTTGTCCTGAGGAGGGTTGCGGGGGGGTGCTGGAGCCTATCCCAGCATGCATTGGGCAAGAGGCACAAAAACACCCTGGACAGGCTGGCAATCTATCACAAGGGTAATGATAATAATAATATTAATAAAAATTATTAGAATAATAATATGTTTTGAGTGAGGTATAATGGGATAGTGGTTGGCAAGGCACAAAAATGACTGGAGGTTCAACCCGAAGAGCACCTTTTCCAGCGAGAGAAGGTGGAAGGAAGCATTCGGGGGGGACGGGAAATAAATCTGAGCGCCTCGCCGGTTCCTGGGCTCCGCGCTGACCGACCCCGCGGAACACAGCTCCGTGATGCTCCCCGCTGGGCTGACCGCCAAGGGTTCAGTCCGACATCCTCTGGGTAAAAAAAAAAAAGATAGGGTGTAATTGTTTAAGAAAGCGTCTACTGCGGCAAAAGTGGTGGAGGAGCTAAAAAAAAAAACATTGTACGAAGATAACGCCGGTTTCGCTTGTCTTTTAAAGAAAGACTGCCGGGTGGATTCTCGTGAAATTTGAGGATTTTGAGGATTACTCCAATTATCGCTGTTCCCCCTTTTTAAAAAAAAAAATGTCATCAGCATCGGTGATACGGACTGCGGATGAGTTTAAGCGCAGTTCAAACCATTACCTACCTCGGCGCTGTCGCGTCAGGTTATTTATAGCCAAACGTGCTTCACAGAAATGGTAAGAGATTTAAAGGACGATGTAATTTTAGAGAGTTCCAAGAAAAGGGGAACTTAAATGGGAGAATTGGTACAAGGACTACAATTCTAAAAAGATTACAAACGAAAGCGGGAAATAAGAGCTTTTAATAGATTTTCGATAGGAATCTAATAGATAAAATTTCTGTTAGAAATAGACACACGAAAGCAACCCAAAGCAATTGTAAAAAGATGTTTTTCAAGTGGAAACTTTTGAAACTAGCTGCTGTTGTTGGGCCTTTCGTTGGGGCATATGCTGTTCCACGGTCTGGAAGCACTGAAGGAAATGGAAGCTTCGCCTGATGTTTTGCAGCGAATCTGCGGGACACTGAGAGGTCAAGCTTCTGCTGACTGATGACCGGGTTCGATTTGGGGGGGGCGATGCTTTTCCAAAAAGTTCAGTATTCTAGTATTCTAGTGCCGGTCAATTTAGGACTTCAAAAACAAGTAAAAGGGTCTTAAAGTCAATTCCGAACGAGATGGCAGGGCTGGGGTAATATGGACTGAATATGCCTTTTTTTTTTTTTGGTCGATAGTCTTGCAGCGGCGTTTAGAATCGAATGGAAAAACAAGTGATTTACCATAATCCAGTCGGAAGAAGCTCACTTTATTCCCGTTTCTTATATTGTTCTGGAAGCTGAATCTAGCGATGAACCACTGGTAAGTGTCCTAGAATATACAATGTCGCGAAGACATCTGTAATATGAAAGATAAATTGTCTTATTAGGAACGTGACTAAATGGAAGGTAGAAATGAATATCTTTAGAATTCTATTAGAACGACACAATGGGAAGAAAGAATAAAAGCAAGGAGAAAAAGTTTTGTTTTTTTTGCCCCGTCATTTGAGTTCCAGAGAAAGGCCCAGCGGCAGTATTTGGGCATTCCAGAACTGCTTGTGTCTGAGGCAGTCATGCTCCTGCTCATCTGCGTGGGTGTCCGAATTATTTGTGCGTAGTGTTGTTGGTGGTTGTGCGTGTGTGTGTGGTGTGGTGCGCTCGATGTGCTGTGTGGTGTGTGTGTTGTGCGCCTGAGTGCGGTGTACGTGTGTGTGTGTGTTGCGTGTGTGTGCGTGTGCTGTGTGGCGTGAGTTGTGCGTGCGTATGTTTTGTGCATGTGTGTGTGTTGTGTGTGTGTGTGTGTGGTTCCTTGTGCATTGTGTGGTATTTATGGTGTGTGTGTGTGTGTGTCCTTGTGCGTGTGTGTGTGTGTGTGTGTGTGTGTGTGTGTGTGTGAATTCTTTGGATGTCGTAACACTTCCCAATAGTGTCCCCACATTGAACGGGTTCTCAAGACAGGACCCTGTTGGACCAGCATCAGCCAAAGCGCTCGAGGTATACTGTCTGACACCAAGGAGTCCTGGTCTCAAATGATCTTTTCTTCTTGATACTTCGATCAAATAATAATCCAGCTTCCGTCTTTTAAGCTGGAGACAGCTGTTAGACATCCACATTTGTATGTTTTTTTTTAGACAATCCTACAAGATTGCTGATGGCGCTGTTATCTTTAGTTGACGCTGTGGTTTATAAGTTCTGTGTCACCGGCGTAGCGATGGAAACTGAACACCGTTTTCTAATCACGCTGCCAAGTACACTGCCAGCGTTGGCTCTCGGTCAGATGGGATTTGTACCGGCTGAACACCGCGCCTGAGCGACGAACCCGCGTTAAGGCGAGCGAGCAGAGTTTCATCATCCGTCTTCCAAGAAGCGGCGGGCGGACCGGTCGAACAAGAGCGGATAACCTCCCCAGAATCCTCACTGAAAGGTCGAAGGTCATTTATACGACCGTAACCAGAGCTACTTCCAGCAGCAGAAAAAGTTCAAAAACTGGCTCTGCTTTTTTTCTTGTCTTCATGGGACACGTTAGCTTCTTAAAAGCACATATTTAACTGGTCTGACGTGACAACATCGGCAGCCAGGAGACTGCTATGTAGCCCTTGAGGAGCGACCAGGTCAGGATTATGTCCTTAGTTATGCGATTATCCCGACATGTGTTTGTTTTGTCTAAAAAGAGAAAAAAATATAAAATCAATCGCCTTCCTTTTCCTTTAATGTGGAATGCAAAATGGTGTGTCTGCGTGTTTGTCTGTTTGTGTGTGTGTGTGTGTGTTTGTGTGTGTCTGCCTGCCTGTGTGTGTGTGTGTGTGTGTCCGTCTGTCTGTCTCTCTATCTGTCTGTGTGTGTGTGTGTTTGTGTGTCTGTCTGCCTGTCTGTGTGTGTGTGTGTGTCTGTCTGTCTCTCTATCTGTCTGTGTGTTTGTCTGTGTGTGTGTGCTTGTGTCTGTCTGCCTGCCTGTCTGTGCGTGTGTGTATGTGTCCGTCTGTCTGTCTGTCTCTCTATCTGTCTGTGTGTGTGTGTGTTTGTGCATCCGTCTGCCTGTCTGTGTGTGTGCGTGTGTGTACCTACAATAACTGCTGCAACTTCCACTGTGGATTCGGGGTGCGAGCGCGTCCCCGTGCCCTCCTCCGAAGCAGGCGACGTCAGCCAGCGCTTTCGTCGCACCTCAGTTTGTCCCGTCGGCTGCCAGCGCTAAAAGCGGAGTCCTCCGGGAGGCGGTCACAGAGAATGGCCCTGTACTTTCACCGGGGGATGAGGCAGCTGAGCCCAAGTGAGAAGGCCCTTGCTTTGCGCCGGGTGGGAGCGTAGTCCTGGCGGGTGGCCTGTGCTTTGCGGGAGGCGGGCTTCAGGCCCAGAGAAGCGCCTGTGGCTTCGACGGAGAAGGCCCTGGCAAGCGCAGTCCTACTTCGTCCTGCACGCGGGACGGGCCTCGAAGGTGCACGCACGTCGCCGTAGCTCTCTCGTGACGGTCGCTCACCAACCCCGCGAGCCTTGACCGGACTCTCTGGGCAAGATGCTCGTCTCAACTGTGACCGGGTACGTGCTACCATCCTGGGAGGAGGAGGTCCGGGAGTAGTGGGGGGGGTAGAAGACAGACTGGGGGGAGTAGGAAAGGACCTGTAGAGGCGAGAGGGTACAGACTGGAGGAGAGGGAGATGGAACAGGTACTGGGAGCAGGTGAACAGGACTGGGGAGTTGGAGATGAACAGCTGGAGGGAGACGTAGTTTCCTGGTGGGGCGTGGCTAAGTGTGTTGTCGGGGGGGGCGTGTCTTTGCAGGCCCAGAGGAAGCAGCTGTGGGTGGCCCTGATCGAGAAGGCGCTGGCCAAGCTGCACGGCTCCTACTTCGCCCTGCAGGCGGGCCGGGCCATCGAGGGGCTGGCCACGCTCACCGGCGCCCCCTGCGAGTCGCTCATGCTGCAGGTCAGCTCCACCAACCCCCGCGAGGAGCCCATCGACACCGACCTCATCTGGGCCAAGATGCTCAGCTCCAAGGAGGCCGGGTGAGTGCTCCCAGCCTGGGGAGGGAGGGACCGGGAGTGGGGTGGAGGGAGAGGAGGAACAGGACTGGGTAGAAGGAGAAAGGGAACAGGACTGGGGGAGAGGGAGAAAGGGAAAAGGACTGAGGGAGAGAGATAGGGAACAGGACTGGAGGAGAGGGAGAGATGGAACAGGACTGGGGGAGAGAGAGAGGGAACAGGACTGGGGTAGAAGGAGAGAGGGAACAGGACTGGAGGAGAGGGAGAGATGGAACAGGACTGGGGGGAGAGGGAGAAAGGAAACAGGACTGGGGGAGAGAGATAGGGAACAGGACTGGAGGAGAGGGAGAGATGGAACAGGACTGGGGGGAGAGAGAGAGGAACAGGACTGGAGGAGAGGAGAGAGTGAACAGGACTGGGGGGGAGGAGAGGGAACAGTACTGGGGGAGAAGGAGAAAGGGAACAGGACTGGAGGAGAGGGAGAGATGGAACAGGACTGGGGGGGGAGAGAGGGAACAGGACTGGGGGGGGGGTGAGCCAATGTGAATGTAAAGTTACTGAAGGTCATTTTGACAGAGATGGATGGGAGATATTTTCAGCTCCATTGTATTTGCTTATGAAAAGCATGCATGTGCCTCGATGTAAAGTCAAATGGAGGGTGTAAGGAGCTGTGGTGTTCTCACCGAAAAGCAGAAAGCAGAGCTGAGCAAGTGACTGATGCCTCTCTCCACACAGCCCCCCCCCCTCGCTACACCCTACCCAGGACACTTCAAATACAGAATCCCTCAAATATATGCAAGGTCTTAAGAGATAACTGCTCAGACACACTCTATCCAAGCATGCAACTCCACAGACTCCAGCCTGCACTGATATCCCAAGATCCTTTTCTTTTTTTTTTTGATTGTTCCGCACGCCAGCGTGACACCCCTGGGAGGGAGATGCGGCAGTTCTGGGAAACACTATTGGTTGCCACATGGGGTGAGAGAGAGAGAGAGAGAGAGAGAGCGCATCCACACCAAACACAAAAACAAATATACACCTTCACCCTTCCCCCTCACGGCTTTAGGGCAAAAACAATAAACTAAAACAACAAATTCAATTAACGAAGACAAAAGAAAGTAAAGCAGAGAGACTGCTTTTCAGTATTCCGCTCGTAACTGACCAACTTTTCGGTTGACCAGTTTCTTTCTTAGCCTTGTGTGCTCAGATAAACAAAACTGAGACTAAACAAAGTGAACGCAATGATATTTCTTTTTTTTTTTGCTACAAAAGAGAAGGGAAAGCTCTTAGTACAATAGCTGCTGCCTGTCTGACCATGTTTACATGTAGCAACAAAGGATGAATGCGAACTGTCGTCTATAAACCCTTCACAGAAGGTTTAGGGGCCGTTTCTGAACTCAGTGTTCATCGTTTCTAAAAATATAGGTGTAAACGGAGGGACTGGAGACCCTATAACCTCTGTCGCCTTATAGCCTGTCACCGCCAGGTGGCAGCACACATAACCGGTACATGGTATCTGAAAGGATAACGTGTTCCGGTTGCCTGGAAGAACAGTGACTCAATTAGATCTGTGACCTGGAAGGTTAACGTGTGTGTGTCGAGAGGCAGGCTCTCTCTCTCTCTCTCTCTGTCTCTCTCTGTCTCTCTCTCTCTCTCTCTCTGTCTGTCTCTCTCTCTGTCTCTGTCTCTCAGGGAGCTCGTCCCCAGAAGCTCTCTAAAGTTCTCTGCAGCACCTTTTCTATACCAGAATCCTTTCAGGGGTTTTCTCATTCATTAAATGGAGAGCATTTTGTCTAAATGACTCACTTTTTAAAAAAGGGTTTTGCTTGGCCTGAAAGGCTGCTTCTCCTCTCCAACAGCTATGAATCAATTTCTCTCAATCAAATTTTTTATAGCTGAACTCGGTCAGGGTTGTTAAAAGCGTGGTAAGACGGACTGTGATTTATACTGTGAGGTATTCTCTTACTGATGCCTCATCAAGTAGCGTAGCCGTGTTAGCCTGTGCTCAGTAAATGAGCTAAAACTCAAACTAGTTAAACTCATGGTTTCAGCCTGGCACAGATACATCGCAGTGTGTCTTGATTCAGCTTTATCGACCCTGTTAAAGATGACAGACGGCCATCTTAACGTACTGAGGGAGAGATCATAATGTTTATTGATGCATATTATTTTTACTTTGTTTCTCCCTCCGGAGTCTTAATGTTACCCATGGAACTATAAAGGCAGGGTTGCGGTCACATGATGTCATTGCGGGGGGGTGTGTCTTCTGCCCAAAATCTCCCCACACAATGGGCCTCATTCGCAAAACTTGTAAAAAAATTCTTCTTTCTTTCGTTCTTAAACTTTCATGCGAAAAAACCAACGTGGGCTTCAAAAACACGCGCAGACCTTCGATTTTGTGCGTATCCCATGTGTATCGGAGGATGGATGGCAGTTGTTCGCAAATTGAATGCGTGTGCCTGTTTGTGTTAATTAGCATGAGGAAACGTCCTAGCCATCCCATAAAAGGCACGTGACCTGCAGGGTCGTGTGCAAAGATCAGTCGTTCATTGCTGTCTGGAAACATAGCCACGCCTCTTGTGCGTGGTCCCTAAAGACGCACTCTCTCTCCAAGGCCCAATTAGCCAAGCACTCCTAACGCTACAGATACGCCGTTGCTAAGCGTTGGATTTGGCCACACGCCTGCTGGTCCTTATATATCATTATCAATCGTCATCATCAATCACTTTCATCAATAAATAAAATGAATTCCCAGCAAGGTTGTTGTCGTAAAGTGAAACTAAGATGAAAATTACGTGAGAAATAGCATTATGAATGAAAAAACCTGAAAGTACTTTTGAAAAAACAAAAGCTGTTCAGTTTAAATATGATAGTAAATCGACGAGCCTGCCTCCTCCCCACCGCCCCGCCCCACCAAGAGCAAACGTGTGACTGGGTTCAAACGGACCATTTCTTCGTCTGCTTCTGTGGTCAGAGCGCGGGCAGTTCCTACACTTTCCAGGTCGTTTTTGGAAATTTTATTTATTTATTTATTTATTTTTGCCATTTTTCTCCCATTTTAGTCGTTATACAAATTCCCCGTGTGTATCACGGTCCTGATTGATGCGCTATCCTCTGTCGGTCTGGGGGGGGGGGTGTAGACTACCACATGCCTCCTCCGATAAATGTGGAGTCCCCAGCCGCTTCTTTTCGCCTGACAGCGAGGAGTTTCACTGGGAGAGCGTAACGCGTGCGGAGGTTCACGCTATCTCCCCCAGATCCCCTCCCTGCTGAACAGGCGCCCAACCAGTAGGAGTCGCTAATGCAACGATCAGGACTCATACCCTCACCGGCTTCCTGCCCACGAACACTGCCAACTGTGTATGTAGGAACGTCTGACCGATACGGAAGTGCCGCTGCAGGGGATTGAACCCGGGTCTCTGCTGTGGTAGGCAAGTGCTTATACCTCTACGCTACCCAGACGGCCCTTTTGGAAATTTTATCGCCGTCTCCCGACGACCAGGGCCGTGCTCAGAGAGCGCATACAGGCTAAAAGGAGAGAAAATGGCCGCCCCGGTCAGCCTGGTCTCCGTCGTCCCTGGCCAGAGCTGGTCTCCTCGGATATTTATCTGCTCGGGCTCCTCCTCTGCGGTGCGAGGGGACGCCTGAAGGTGCTTTCCGTCTGTTTCTTCAGAGGCCTGAGCGTCCGCAGACGCCGTTCTCCTCTCCAGCAGAACGCGGGAGCGGGGATAGGAGCCTTTAGCGGCGGCGCCGCTATCGAACGCCCTTCCCAAGGCGGTTAAGAGATTGCGGGTCTGTTGATGTTTATCATCTGGGTGTGGCCTGAGCCTTTGACTGACCCGCTGCAGCTTGCTTTGTTCTGCCCCCTAGTTTTAATTCCGTTTAAGGCTTTTCCCAGAGTAACCTGCCTGTGTGTTTCTCCTACAGTGACCGCATTTGTAACAGATGTTTTTTTTTTGTTTTTTTTTTGCTCTCTGCTATTACCGTGTGTCATATTGAGTTGGTACAGCTGCATTTAATACAGAGAGTTATGCGTTAGTTTAACCTCTGTGCTCATTTGTGTTTTTTGTAATGATTTATTGGCTGAATCCTAATGGTGACCTGCTGTCTGTGTTTGTGTCTGTCCATGTGTGTGCACTTGTGTATGTGTGTCTGTACGTGTGTGTGGGTGTGTGTATGTGTACGTGTGTGTGTGTGTGTGTGTGTGCATGTGTGTGTCAATGCTGTGTTTTTGCATGTGTTGTGTGTGTTCGTACGTGTGTGGTGTATGTGTTCGATGTGTGTGTGTGTGTTGCATGTGGGTGTATGTGTGTGTGTCGTGTTGCAGTTGTGTGTGTGTGTGTGCGGTTACATGTGTGTGTGTGTGTATGTGTGTGGATGTGTGTGTGTGTGTGTGTGTGTGTGTGCATGGTTGTGTGTGTGTGTGGATGTGTGTGTGTGTGTGTGTGTGTGTATGTGTGTATGTGTATGTGTATGTGTGTGTGTATATGTGTGTGTGTGTGCGCACATCAGATTCTTAATGGGAGCCTCGTGTGGAGGTGGGAACATGAAGGTGGATGACACGGTGTACGAGTCGCTGGGACTCCGCCCCCGCCACGCCTACTCCATCCTGGACGTGCGCGACGTGCAGGGCTTCAGGTGAGAGGGCGGGGCTGCTTAACCTGAGGCACCAATCATCAGGGGTGAGGGGGGGGCTATCAATAAGTCAAAACGTTACAGTGTGACAGCACTTATATTTAAGACGCTGTGTTTATCTTACTGCTCATCGTTATTATTTCGCGGTCGGACGGATTGGTTAATGAAGTTGAGGTGACGTCGCGCTGACTGCGAGGCGCGTTTGGCTCCGCCCCCTCCCGCAGGCTGCTGAGGTTGCGTAACCCCTGGGGACGCTTCTCGTGGAACGGCAGCTGGTCGGACGAGTGGGCGGACTGGCCCCCGCACCTGCGCGGCGAGCTGATGGCGCACGGCAGCGGGGAGGGCGTGTTCTGGATGGAGTACGGCGACTTCATCAGGTGAGCCGCAGCAGCGCCATTTCCCCTGCTGCCCCCTGGTGTTTGATCTGGGCTCGTGCAGCCTGTCTGTTGGAGTGTTGATGCAGTTAACGCAGCTGTGGGCAGTGAAGGACAGTCAGGACGAGTCCTAGATAAAAGCTCAGAAAGTGCTGATCCACCAGGCCTTTCTCTGGAGCACTGATCTTGAGCAGCTTCTGAAGAGCAGTAACTCGTTCAGGAAGCCAAAGTTTGCAAAACACAGAAGGGTGAAAGCAAATTGACTCTTTTTTTTCTTTTAACAGTGTAAACAAAGCAATTAAGTTTTCACCATTACTTTTTCATTCACAGTATAAAACCAACAGGCTCACTCACAGTGCTGGACTGGCTGACTGACTTGCACTGTCAGACTGACTGACTCACTCACACTGTCAGACTGACTCACTTACTCAGTGTCAGACTAACTGACTGACTCACTCTGTCAGACTGACGGACTCACTCACAGTGTCATACTGACTGACTCATTCACACTGTCAGACTGACTCACTTACTCAGTGTCAGACTAACTGACTGACTCACTCTGTCAGACTGACTCACTCACTCACACTGTCGGACTGACTCACTCACTCTATCAGACTGACCGACTCACTCACACCGTCAGACTGACTGACTCACTCACTTACTCTGTCAGACTGACCAACTCACTCACACGGTCAGACTGACTCACTCACTCAGTGTCAGACTAACTGACTGACTCACAGTGTCAGACTGACGGACTCACTCACAGTGTCATACTGACTGACTCATTCACACTGTCAGACTGACTCACTTACTCAGTGTCAGACTAACTGACTGACTCACTCTGTCAGACTGACTCACTCACTCACACTGTCGGACTGACTCACTCACTCTATCAGACTGACCGACTCACTCACACCGTCAGACTGACTGACTCACTCACTTACTCTGTCAGACTGACCAACTCACTCACACGGTCAGACTGACTCACTCACTCAGTGTCAGACTAACTGACTGACTCACAGTGTCAGACTGACGGACTCACTCACAGTGTCATACTGACTGACTCATTCACACTGTCAGACTGACTGACTCACTCACTCTGTCAGACTGACCAACTCACTCACAGTGTCAGACTGACCAACTCACTCACACGGTCAGACTGACTCACTCACTCAGTGTCAGACTAACTGACTGACTCACAGTGTCAGACTGACGGACTCACTCACAGTGTCATACTGACTGACTCATTCACACTGTCAGACTGACTGACTCACTCACTCTGTCAGACTGACCAACTCACTCACAGTGTCAGACTGACCAACTCACTCACAGTGTCAGACTGACCAACTCACTCACAGTGTCAGACTGACTCACACTGTCGGACTGACTCACTCACAGTGTCAGACTGTCAGACTCAGGGCTCGTTTATGTGTGATGTGCCGTGTGCATTGACCCCGCTGGGCCCTGTGTGTGTGTGTGTGTGTGTGTGTGTGTGTGCGCACAGGTACTTTGACTCGGTGGACATCTGTAAGATCCACTCGGACTGGCAGGAGGTGCGCCTGCAGGGCTGCTTCCCCAGCCGGGCCAGCGGGCCGGTCACCGTGACGGCGCTGACGGTGCTGGAGAGGACGGCGCTGGAGTTCGCCCTCTTCCAGGAGGGCAGCCGGTACGGGACGTCCCAGCGTCGGGAGAGCGAGCGGCGTTTCTGCGTTCTAGAGCTCACACTGTCCTACTCCATCTTCCTTCCTTTTTTCCTTCTGCACTCAATTTCACGATCCGCACTCAGCTAGCGGTTGTCAAATGGCTCTGATTGGTTTGGCGGTTTTTGGTCAGACAAATAGTCTTTTGATTTATTAAGGACAGTCACTTGTCTTTAATCACTGCTGGTGAGATCCGTAGCACTAACATCCCACTGAACTCTCTCATCCTTGCCTGTGGTGCTGGTATGAGTGATGCAATCTTCAATGAGCCTCTGCTTGTATGAGTGATATAGTTTCCCATGAGTGTCGCCTGGTATGAGTGATGTAGTTTCCCATGAGCCTCTGTGCTTGTATGAGTGATACAGTCTCCCATGAGCCTCTGTGCTTGTATGAGTGATGCAGTCTCCCATGAGTCTCTGTGCTGGTATGAGTGATGTAGTTTCCCATGAGCCTCTGTGCTTGTATGAGTGATACAGTCTCCCATGAGCCTCTGTGCTTGTATGAGTGATGCAGTCTCCCATGAGTCTCTGTGCTAGTATGAGTGATGCAGTTTCCCATGAGCCTCTGTGCTGGTGTGAGTGATGCAGTTTCCCATGAGTCTCTGTGCTGGTATAAGTGATGCAGTTTCCCACGAGCCTCGTGCTTGTATGAGTGATGCAGTCTCCCATGAGCCTTTGTGCTTGTATGAGTGATGCATTCTCCCATGAGCCTCTCTGCTGGTATGTGTGATGCAGTTTCCCATGAGCCTCTGTGCTGGAATGAGTGATGCGGTTTCCCATGAGCCTCTGTGCTGGTGCGAGTGACGTGGCGTGGTGCTCTCCCCCCCCAGGCGCTCGGACACGGTGGACAGCCACCTGCTGGACCTGTGCATCATGGTGTTCCGCGCGTCCTTCGGCAGCGGCAACAAGCTGACGCTGGGCCGGCTGCTCTCCCACAGCAAGCGCGCGGTCAAGAAGTTTGTGGGCTGCGACGTGATGCTGGAGCCGGGGGAGTACGCCGTGGTCTGCTGCGCCTTCAACCACTGGTACTTCGAGCCACACACGCCTGGTGAGAAACACGCACACACACACGCACGCACACACACACACACACACGCACACACACACGCACTGGTACTTAGAGCCACACACGCCTGGTGAGAAACACGCACACACACACACACACACACACACATGCACTGGTACTTAGAGCCACACACGCCTGGTGAGAAACACGCACACACACACACATACACACACACACACACTGGTACTTAGAGCCACATACGCTTGGTGAGACACACGCACACACACACACACACTCTCTCTCTCTCACACACACACAAACATAAACACACACACACACACACACACACACACAGCGAAAGTAGATTATACTGTACCTGCTCAGACTTGCGTACGCTACCTGGGCACGTCAGTGATAAAATATCCAGAGGCTTCAATGCACTGTCAGAGACTGACGATGAAACACGGGTGACTTTTTGCTCGAGGTTATAAAAATGATTGCTTGCGTTCCCTGTACCAAGATAAAACTTCTATGAATATGTATTTAAAATTACATCTGAGGGTTTTCTAATTTCTCATTTTAAACTGACATCTTCCCAACCTACTAATGAACTAATTACTATTTACTGCTTACTAATTACTACTTCCGGTCAAGATTCATGGACAGTCAAACTGTCTAACGTGGTTGATGGCAGGGTGTAATGTAAGCAGTTATATATTCCAGAATGTTTGTGAAATATCTAGCCAAGAACAGTGGCTGTCTCTTACTAATAGGGGTTATCGGGATGAAACTGAATTTGTCTTAATATAGATGGCTCCCTAACTCAGTGTAGAGCTATTATGCTCTGTCACAAATCAGTTTTAATGGTTAAGTGAACTCAAAGTCGTTGCTCCGATGACAGTATGCCTACATGAGAGATCATGGTTGCAAAAATTTGCTTAATAATTGAAAGTAAAACAACCACACATAGCCATGCTTATCACTCTGTGCTCTGTACCTGCAGTTTCCAGTCCCACCAGCAGTGGGCGCCTCAACCAGGACTTCCCAGGGTACATCTTGGCCATCTACAGCTCTCGGCAGGTGATGGTGGAGCAGGTGGAGGCCATGGCGACCACCGTCGCCGATGCCATTATTCTGCTGACCGAGGACAAAGGAGAAAGACATGAGGTGAGCGTCACGACTAGATTCCAGAGCCAGAGCCGCGACACGGCTAGAATCCGAACCCAGACCCAGGCAGACAGAACCATCAGCTTCAGGCCAGGGACGACTGGCTCAGACACTGCTCAGACACTGCTCAGACACGTCTCAGACACGTCTCAGAAACACCTCAGACACAGCTCAGACACATCTCAGACACACCTCAGACACATCTCAGACACGGCACAGACACGGCACAGACACGGCACAGACACGGCACAGACACGGCTCAGAAACACGTCTCAGATATGGCTCAGACACGTCTCAGACGCGTCTCAGAAACACCTCAGACACAGCTCAGACACATCTCAGACACACCTCAGACACATCTCAGACACAGCACAGACACGGCACAGACACGGCTCAGACACTGCTCAGACACGGCTCAGAAACACGTCTCAGATATGGCTCAGACACGTCTCAGACGCGTCTCAGAAACACCTCAGACACAGCTCAGACACATCTCAGACACACCTCAGACACATCTCAGACACGGCACAGATACGGCTCAGAAACTGCTCAGACACGGCTCAGAAACACGTCTCAGATATGGCTAAGACATGGCTAAGACATGGCTAAGACATGGCTCAGACACGGCTCAGACACGGCTCAGACACGGCTCAGACACGGCTCAGACACGGCTCAGACACGGCACAGATATGGCTAAGACATGGCTCAGACACTGCTCAGACACTGCTCAGACACGGCTCCGACACGGCTCAGACACTGCTCAGAAACACGTCTCAGAAACACGTCTCAGAAACACCTCAGGGCCGCCTCTTGTTCAGCTCCATTTCTGTGTCTCGCAGTTTCCGTGAATTGCCACTGAGCTGATGTGATTGGTAAACCGGTGTTTAGTTTGTGGGTGTAGAAGTGAATAGTAAAGCAGTGGTTAGTCCGTGGGTGTAGAAGTGAATAGTGGGCATTGCTGGACCAGGGATGACCAGATGGGCATGGTTAGGTGGGGGGGGGGGTCGGTAAGGAGAGAGACCGACAGAGAGAGAGGGAGACGGAGAGAGAACGGCATATCATGGCGATGCGGTACTGATGGCGTGCACCCATAGCAGAGGACAGCCAGGAATAGAATTGGGCAGTTTTCTCGACATTTTAATAGAAGCATTCGTCGCGTTTATATTAGCTCCAGACGGGATGTAAAACACACACGGCCTAATGCAGATTGAACCGGCGGGCAGGGGCACTGTGATGTAGCGGGTGTGGGCGATCGACATGCTTTCATTTCCACACTGCCCCCCTGCACCAGGGTACCACCTGAACCCCAGCGTGAGGCCTCTGCTTTTTACCCTTTTCCATTTCCGCGAGAGAATAAAGAGCATTTTAAACTATTAGGCTGTGAGGGGTGTAATGAATTGGATAATTGGGGGCTTGCGTTGTTCTGTTATGGTGTGGCGGTGAACGCTGTTACTCTGGCCGTGTGGGAGTTTATACACCTCTTTAATGGAGGCAGCCGCGGGGGGGGGGGGGGGGCTGTGTGCGTTATGTGTGAGGATGTGTGTGTGCGTGTGTGTGTGTGCCTGCGTGTGTGAGGATGTGTGTGTGTCTGTGTGTGTGCCTGCGTGTGCGTGTGTATGTCTGTGTGTGTGAGGGTGTGTCTGTGTCTGTGTGTGTGTGCCTGCGTGTGCGTGTGTATGTCTGTGTGTGTGAGGGTGTGTCTGTGTCTGTGTGTGTGTGTGTGTGTGTGTGTGTGCCTGTGTGTGTGTGTGTGTCTGTGTGTGTGAGGATGTGTGTGTGTGTGTGTGTGTGTGCGCCTGCGTGTGTGTGTGTGAGGATGTGTGTGTGTGTCTGTGTGTGTGAGGATGTGTGTGTGTGTCTATGTGCCTGTGTGTGTGTGTGTGTGTGTGTGTGTGTGTGTCTGGAGAAATGGCATGGTGTCGCACTGACTGGGCAGACAAATTTATTAGTTTGTTGTGATTATTCAACTTCAAACACTAGATTTCTTCAAATGATCGAATAGCATTTCAAAGAGACTCATCGTTGAAACGTACTTGAGTGTCAATATAACACAGTTCCATCGAACGAACGTCGACACAGTTTCATGGGACGACCGCCTGGCTGGAATTGGTAGCAGCAGCGACCGGAAAAGCCACCTGTCAGAATGGCCACCTGTCAGAATGGCACCTGTCAGAATGGGCACCTGTCAGAATTCTGCGTGACGACGTAAAGCCAGCGGCCCAATCAAACTGTCTTCACACGGACGCCTGTAAATAACAAGCCCTCGGAGTAAATGTGAAATCTGTCAAGCGTCTCTCTCTCTCTCCTGCTGTGTTAACAGTGGCAGGCAGGGGGGTGGGTGGGGGATCTGTATGGAAAACGCTGTATAAATAAACATATTATTATACTGTCTGTGCGAAAGGGCTGTGGGTAAATTCGGAGGAAATAAACGGCTGTGTTTAGTGGTTGTGAGTCAGATGTGGTTCGGGTGTGCGAGAGCGTCGCTTTTAAAGCACCCCCCAGCACAGAGGGGGGCGCTGTCCCCCCTGCACCTTCCGCTTTGATTTGCTTCCGTTCGGCCAGAAGAAGAGCATCAGTGAGGCCGGGCGCCGTTAGGGCCTGCCTTGCGTTTGGCTGTCCGACTGATCCCAACGGTGTTGGATGGGGTTGAGGTCAGGACTATGTGCAGGCCGGTCGAGTTCTTCCATATCGTTCTCAACGGAGCTATTTCTGTACGGACCTCGCTGTGTGCCCAGGGGCATTGTCATGCTGAAACAGGGAAGGACCTTCTGCAAACTGTTGGGGAAGCACAGAATCTTCTAGAATGTGATTGTATGCTCTGCCATTAAGATCTGCCTTCACGGGAACTAAGGGGTCGAGCCCAAACCATGAGAAACAGCCCCAGACCAAGGGGTGTCCAGATACTTCTGGTCATATAATGTGTGTGGCTTAGCCATAACAACTGGGAACTGACCTACAGCCCATGTGGGATGTTACTTTGTATGCAAATATTGACACCAGTTTCATCCCTGTGTGTCCAGTACAAAAATACTTGACAATACCTACAGGCATGCATGGACGGGCACGGTGGCATAGTGGTTCGCACTGTCGCCTCACAGCAAGAAGGTTGTGGGTTCGAATCTCGGCTTGGGGCCTTTCTGTGCATGTTCTCCCCGTGTTCGCGTGGGTTTATTCCGGGTACTCCAGTTTCCTCCCACACTCAAAGACATGCATGTTAGGTGCACTCCTGCAGGTGCCCTTGACCAAGGCACTTGCCTCAGAACTGGAGTTGGTCCCCGGGCGCTGCACTGTGGCTGCCCACTGCTCCTAGGAAACTAAGGATGGGTCAAATGCAGAGGACAAATTACCCCACGGGGTTCAATAAAGTATATCTTATCTTAACTATCTTATCTTAACTATGCTAGCTCAGTGAAGGACTGCAGACTAGCTCTGCTCCGTGAAGTGATGGAAATGGTGTGAGTTTGGGGTTGCCAGGTATGCCTGTCACTGAGTGTAAACTAGTGCTCCCACTGCCACTACCACTGCATCCAACAGTACAACATACCTGGCAACCCCAAACTCACAGTGTACACCTACTAACCGCTACACCCAGTGGATGGATACACGGTCACTTGTCGGTTAATGGTTTGAATTTAGCTGCCTCTAAACTACCGTGACTGCAATTTTGATTTCTGTTTTTGTTTTCACTCGTTATGAACATGCAAGGTGCAGTTGTAAATAACTCCGCTTTCGGTGATGCTGGAAGGTGTACTTCCATCACAGTTTAAGCAAAGCTAACGCCGCTTCCATCTGTGGCCATTCGTAGAGGTAGCACCATTACAGTAGCATGCAGCCTGTTAGGTATTTTCTACTGGGTGCACAGACATCGTCTAACAATGGCAAAATAATAATAATGACAATAATCCTCAAAAAATTGATCTGCATCTTTAAGGGGTATTGTCCAGTCTGTGAGCATAGCACAGCTGGTGCCACTTCATCTCTTGTGGCTTTTTTGTATGAACGTTTGAACTCCCCTCTGAAATTTCAGTTGTTAGACCAAAAAGAAAAGATGGCGGTTTACAAAGCTCTGCCACGTTCCGGGCATTTCCGTGCGTCACCGCCGTCTACCGTCCACACTTAAACCGGAGCCATATTCACTGGAGCCGCTCCGCTCGGGACACCGCCGAGCACGAGGCTGATGGCGCTCGCTGTGTCCCCCTGCAGGGCAGAGAGGGGATGACGTGCTACTACCTGACGCACGGCTGGGCGGGGCTCATCGTGGTGGTGGAGAACCGCCACCCCAAGTACTACCTGCACGTGTCCTGCGACTGCACCGACAGCTTCAACGTGGTGTCCACCCGCGGCAGCCTGAAGACCATCGACAGCGTCCCGCCCCTGCACAGGTACGCACTCTCGGCGGGCTAAGCTAGCGCTAGCGTGCCCAAATACGACACGCCTCTCAACGAAAATTAACCTGTGAATTACAGTCGAAATGGTGGAAGGGTAGGTGGCATAGAGGGGCATATAAAAGGTGGTGAGCTAGCTTGTTTTACATAAGAAATGCATTCAAATCCATATTTAAAATGCATGTGTTTGAAATACAGCCCAGCCATTAGTCAGAGGTTTAAATACTGGTGTAATTGAGCCTGCCAGTATGACCAGAATGCGGGGTTTATACTCTTTGAGAGTATTTCATTGTTTCCAATACCCCAGACAAGATCAGTAAAGTGTAGAAAAGTATTTGAATCCAAAACAAATACGTATTTGTCCCAGGTCTGGCCGAGTAGATGATTGGGTGTGTGGTGCAGTCTGTTGATTAAAAGGCCTTGACAGGCTGTGTTTGTTCTGATTGGCGGCTGCCGTGGTGATGTCGTGTGAGGTCACATTTCGGCCAGTGCCCACCATTTTCGATTTTACACCTCGTGAAATAGCTTTTGAAAAAGCACAAAAAGACGAGCTTGAGCGAATTCAAAATGCTGTTTGTTTGTTTTTTCAAACAAAAATTTTTAAAAAGGCATATTTAATCCGCAAGTAAAGTGGAGCTATAGCTCAGACCAGGGATCAAAGGGAAATAAGCGGTAAAACTAGTCGGAACAGATGTGCAGGTTCAGCGGCCAGTGTGCGCCGTTTGAATTTTCTAAATGTGTGCGTATGCCAAGTGCGGTCCCACGCATCGCACTCGATACGCGATCGCGGTTTTTCATAAGGAAACCAAGAAGAGAAACAACGAAAAATGGAAAATCTCTACTTTAGCTGTTTTTCGCGCACGATTAAAAACGGAAAAGTAAAATAAAAACGTCCGTTGACGCCGTCCATTTCCGGCGGGTTCCGTCTTCCGGTCGTTAATCTCCTCGACTACTGGAGTTGAATGAATTAGCCAAACCAACCGCGCGCGGATGCTTTATGTCCCGGCAGGGACCTGGGCAGCCGGATTTCTGTCACGGTATGTAAGTGCGGGTTCTCACTGGGTGCGTGCGGGCGTTCGCTCTGCCGGGGCCGCAGCCGTGACGCCTCGTCCGCTGCGAGCAAGCCTGACTTTCACAGTCGAGAAGCAGCGCGTTTATGTCCGCTGCTGTGTTGGCGCACATCTCCCGGTTTGGAACGCAGGTACCGGTTAAAGACTAGGTCGGTGAAAAGTGGTGTTTCTCGGTCGTGAATGGGCAGGACACTGCCGTTGTACCCTTGAGCGAGGTACTTAACCTGCATTGCTTCAGGATATATCCAGCTGTGTAAGCGGATGCAGTGTAAATGCTTGTGTAAGTCGCTCTGGATAAGAGCTTGTGCTAAAAGCCTGTAATGTAAATGCCTGTAATGTAATGAATGCCGAAGCTGAGGAGTGTGTTGATTTTTGTCGCCCCCTGCAGGCAGGTGCTGGTGGTGCTGTCCCAGCTGGAGGGGAACGCGGGGTTCTCCATCACGCACCGGCTGGCGCACCGCAAGGCGGCGCAGGCCTCCCTGGGCGACTGGACGCCCACCAAGGCCACCCACAGCCCCCAGCTCACCCCCGACATCGACGGGCTCCATCGGCCCCGCCCCCTATGACCCCGGCCCCCACCGGCCCCGCCCTTCTATGACCCCGGCCCCCACGGCCCCGCCCCTCTATGACCCCGGCCCCCACCGGCCCCGCCCCCCTATGACCCCGGTCCCCACCGGCCCCGCCCCCTATGACCCCGGCCCACTCCCTGCTGGGGGAGGGGCGTGGCCCTTCAAACCAGGGCAGGACTTCGGACCGCACGCAGACAAGGGAGGGGAGGGGAGGGGAGTCCGCCCGTCCCCTCCTGTAGATCTTTCCTCAGAGAGAGAACTGTGGTCCTGCCAAAAAAAAAAAAAAGTCTTTCGGTTTCGGGTTTGCGTCCCGTGCATTGTGCTGTTCCAGGCCAGCCGAGGAAGGTGCTTTTCGTCGCGGGGAAGGGGCTACGTTTCTGCATGGAGGGGGGAGTTTTTGGGGGGGGGGTTTGGTCAGCCCTCCACCCGCGGCCCCTTTCGGATGGTACGTCCCTCCCGGCCCGCCTTTACGACCCGCCGACCTCCTCCGCCTGACCTCCGCCTGACCTTGGCCCCCGGCGACGGGCCCAACTGCGGCGGCGGGCTTCCAGAAGCTTCCGCCGCTTAAAGAAGGCGGAGCCAGCCTGGTCGTCTGCGTATGGGCCTGTCGGTTGTGTCTGGAAACTTTTTTATTTGCTTTTTTATTTTTTTTTGGTTTGTTTTTTTTTTTTTTACATCTTCATTTTTGCAGTTTTGTCTTCGACTTAATCGTGTAATTTTTCGGGTTTGCGTGGAGCTCACCAGCTGTGGATCCTCAGGGTCAAACTCCTTTGCTGTGCAGTGACATTACGCAGCTGTACAGTACGTCACCCCAGGAGGGGTGGAGGCTGCTGGGGGCGGGGGGGGTGGGGGGTGGGGGTGGGGGGGGGGTTCCATTATGAGCTTAATAGGTTCTTAATCTGTGGTAATTGGCTGAGGTAGATGGTCACTGTGTTTCCGGTGTGTGGAGACTGCGGGCTAGCGGTCGTAGCCTGTCTCGCTACGTCCTCCCTTCACTGCTGTCGGTTAGCTTTCGCCTGCTCTTACTGGGGCCCGCGTCCTCCCGTATAAATCCCATTAGAGTTCCATTTATTTACCGCCGCTTATAACAGGCCCGTTGCCATGGCACCGGCGGATAGCTGCGAGCGACGCTGCGGGCGCAACCGGTTCCCGAGCCGTTTGTTGACAGCGCGGGCCGCGTCGCTCGTTCGTTTCGCGGCGTTGCATCACCCGCCCCCGCGTGCCCTCGCTCCTCAGCCGAGGCGGCTGCGCCGCGTCGCCTGGTCGAGAAGCGCTCGTCCCCGGACAGACGCTCTCCCGCCCGCGCCTCGCGCCCGCCAGCGGCCATCCTCTGCCGGGTTCGATCGGTGGCCGTTTCGCGTGTGAGAGAGGCTGGGCCCGGCTGTGTAATGCAGTCGCCAGGAAACGGAAACTGCGGCGCTCTACGGGGCCCTGGGTCAGCCTTACCATCGCTCACACCGACAACAGGAAGGGGAAGGTCAAAGGTCATGTCACCCTCTCTCACTGTTCACAGGTATTCAGGAACACATCCAAGGTTTAAATATAAATTATGTATAAGCTTGGTGTCGTTAGTAACCAGCACACATCAAACTCTCATTGTGGGGCTGGTCCCCGACCCTGAGCACCATCCCCGACCCTGAACACCATCCCCCACCCTGACCACCATCCCCCACCCTGAGCACTGTCCCCAAACCCTGAACACTGTCCCCTACCCTGAGCACCGTCCCCCACCCTGACCACCATCCCCCACCCTGAGCACTGTCCCCTACCCTGAACACTGTCCCCCACCCTGAACACTGTCCGCCACCCTGACCACCATCCCCCACCCTGAGCACTGTCCCCTACCCTGAACGCTGTCCCCCACCCTGAACACTGTCCCCACCCTGAACACTGTCCCCTACCCTGAACACTGTCCCCTACCCTGAGCACTGTCCCCCACCCTGACCACCATCCCCTACCCTGACCACCATCCCCCACCCTAAACACTGTCCCCTACCCTGACCACCATCCCCCACCCTGAACACTGTCCCCTACCCTGAGCACTGTCCCCCACCCTGACCACCATCCCCCACCTGAACACTGTCCCCCACCCTGACCATCATCCCCACCCTGAACACTGTCCCCTACCCTGAGCACTGTCCCCCACCCTGACCACCTCCCCACCCTGAACACTGTCCCCTACCCTGAGCACTGTCCCCTACCCTGAATACTGTCCCCCCACCCTGACCACCATCCCCTACCCTGAGCACAATCCCCAAATGAAAGTGTTTAGTGCAAAATCTAGAAAGGAAATCAAGCTCCTCTCCTCTCACCACTTTTTCCATTCACAAGATGTTTGTTCATTCCAATCAGGTAAACAAACCACTTTTTTGGCAAGTAAACAGAAGTGTAGGACATCAAAAAAGAGATTATCAATTCTGCAGGGGGATGGAGGGATTAAGCTTTGATGAGAATTTTGTTAGGAAAGCATTTTTCCTCCTGGAATATTTTACTGGTAAGCAGAGATCCCTGGGCAGAACTGAGCAGAATACCGTATGCTAACATTTGGTGTTTTCAATCAAGTATCTGCATTTATATAAAACAGTTCATTGCAGTTCTCAGCTGTCGTTGACTGTGGCATGGCAGAGGTTAAGATTAAGACTTTCGGCAGTTCACCTTTTCCTTAACTGAGTGTAGCAGGTTTTTAAAAAAAATAATAATAATCATCCTTTACCTCTATTTGTTCCTACACAAAATCTGACAGTAGCTGAAAGTAACGACATGTGCATGATTATTTTTTATTTAGTTCCTACTTGAATTTGGTGCACAAATATAAGGACTGAGCATATTTCAGTTCCGTGAAATGGAGGTCCGTTTGAATGTCTCTGTGTTTCCTTCTGTGTTTGTCTTTTTATTTTGGGATGGTGCCATCTCAAAAACGCTGGATTTCGAGCTCCAGAATGTAATGACAGAAGGGTGCTGTGTGGTTTTTTTCTGTGGATGCTAAACAGGGTAACTTATTAATTAAGACTATCCAAACCAGCCTCTCAATCCGAGTCATTTGAAACTTGAATGGAATATATGAAATGTTTGGGACGTTTTGCGAAGCAAACACAAGGCTGCTCTTTGTATTTAAAGAAAGATCTTGGTGTTTTCTGCACGTGAAATAGCCATCGCATTAATGTTGTGTTTTGTTCAGTCTGGAGGCCCTGTGTAGTGTTGAATGAATACTGATGACTGTTGTGCAACCTGACAGCCTTGACACATTAAGACACACGTGGTTTATACTATGGATGATACGTCTTCTCTCTCTCTCGCCATGTTTTATGGATGAATATGGTAATGATGTTTGTGGGAACCGCAAGAAACCCCGGAGGTTAATCTGCTACCCTCGATGGAAGCTAGAGGATTCTGTGAACTGGGACGCGTGCATGTGTTTCGCCAAGATGTTCGAATCGGTGAGACGAACAGAAGCGGTTACGTATGAGCAGAGCCTTGCCCATTACCAATGAACTCAACCCCCCCTACGAAAAGCCAACCCACCGCTGTTGCAGCTGATCGTGGTGAAGCACAGGGATTGTACGTCTTTCGTTTGCAAAAACGCTCTGTTCAATTTCACGTCCTTACCTCCTCATCTTCTGGGTCATCTCATCTGCGGTACGATCGCGTTTGAATGTTAAGGGAAATCTCTGGCTCTCGGCGTGCTTTTTTTGCCACCCTCCGTCGTCAGAGGGCTTGACTTGTCCTTTTTGCTAAATTGTACAGGTACCAACCCTCCTTTGCCAAGCTGTGAATACTTTTATCCTTGGAAAAAAAAAAGAATCAAGATCGACGTATGGCAGAACTACAAAGGAACACTTTTTGGGGTGGAGAATTATACAAGGAATATTTTATCCATTTTAGAATACAGAACAATCTATATGTAAAGAATATGTATGTATAGTTAGTTTGCAAACTCAGGTTCCAAAGGACCAAATAAAGGATTTGTTTTTTACGGGCAGGTCTCTGGGTGAGGTTTGATGATTGCATTTCCCCTTCCTTCTCCGTTTCCATTTTCACTTATTCATGAGTCCGGGTTTGGCTCATACCCCCAGCTCTGTCTGAAGTTGAAAATAAAAACACTTGGGATATTTCGGGAGTTTTTATTTTAATCGGCAACACAGAGGCCAAACATAAAAAATAAAGAACATTTATTGTTGAGGGCATCGCAGAAAAAAAAAATTCCAGAGGACGCTACAACTACATGAAAAGTCAAAGTAAATGTCAACGTATTTATTCATATGAACTTAAACTTCTGCAAGCGCTCGAAAGCAAAATATCAGACTTCACAAATATTCTGAGAGCTCCAGAAAAATCACTGGTATGAAATATATGAATTGCCTCAACAGATGCATTTTAATAGTGCGCCTCCACAGATGATCTGTGTAGCCGATAACATCAATCTCAGCCATTTCTTGGCCAGTCACTTCATATGCAAGACACAAGTTTGAGCTTCGACTTCACCGCACTGCTCGGCATGTTCTCCACGCAGCTCCAGTATAATTATATCCACAAGGCTATCGCAGAGAGGCCTCTAATTGGATACTTTTTTGAGATTTTGATTTTGTGCAGTTGAGAGAGGAGAGAAGCTCCTGCGTTAGAATGCTGGAAGCATACTTGTATGTACTATGGCCCGCGTGACGGGTTACTGATAGTTGGTATTACTGAGACGTGGCTTGGGGAAGGAGACAGGCACGCGTATTATGCAGAGGGGGTATAAACTAATCAAGGAGGACAGATCCAATGAAGGAGATTGGGGGTGTAGCATTTTTAATTAAAGTAAAAATTAATGCGCAGGGAGTTTGGGGAATACTCTCGTCCCCAGCGTGGAGCTCCAAGGCCTCGTTTGTGAAAACGTTCTCGGATATAAACTTTGAAATAGTCTTGAGATCATTTCCCAGGCTGGGTTCATTCTTCATTTGTAAAATTAACTGAGACAGTTGCTTACGGTGGCTTAAAGTGGTGCATCATCGTCTTGCGCTGTAACGGCGTCTCCCGCTTTAACAACGGCTAATGTAGTAACATTGTCTTCCTTAATGTAATAACTGTCGGTTAACGTAATAACTTATTTATAATATATATTGTCTGTAATATAATATAACAAGGTATTACATTGGTTTTTGTATTAACCAGAGGTTACAATTTGATGAATAATGTAATTACCGATAGTGTAATAACATGCCAAATCGGTGTCCAAACATCTTATTTCATATCTAATCGATACTAAGTATCTTGCAAGGGTGGTCCTGGGGTTAAGGTTACTGCCCCAAAGATTTTAATCTGGTCTAATGCTCTTTGACACATCCCACCCATCTTCTGACTTTTCTGTGTCAATCACACTGTTATGATCACTCTCAAATGTTCTACTCACCCACTGTGGAAGCCCTGTTGGAAACCCTGAAGAAGTGCCAAACTCTCAGTGCTGTGTAGGACAGCCAAGGTGGCATACCTGCCATCTCATTCTCAATGTGTGCAGCTAAACACACAGTTTTCCCCCAGTTGTGTCCTTGGTCACGAGCCAAATCACATGATATTTTAATGCGTTTAATTATCCGTTCGTCAACATCTGCAGTAGGTGTGAAAAAACATAAATATATTGCCGTAGCGCTTTCACTAAATTTTAAGGGGACAACAACCAATTTTCACACTCCTTGGGGAAGGGATGGGATCACATTACCCCATTCACATTTATGGGTAAAGTATTTCCCCAATAAAATAAGACACTTTACAAGACAAACGGTAGAATGTTCCAAGTCCATTGTAATAGTAAATACTATCCTTTGAAGAAAAATAGATCGGTTTATTAAACCAATCAAAAAGCCAAAGTGTGGTCTCCTTCCAGAACTGTAAAGTCACCTCACATGAAAAAAGTAGTATTTACTATTACAATGGACTTGGAACATTCTACTGTTTTTCTTGTAAATTGTCTTATTTTATTGGGGAAATACTCTTCATCATTTAAGTAAAGATAAATCTTATTCATATAGAATTTAACATTATATATTATATGTAATGTTTAAAAAAAAAATTAAAAAAAACATTTCCCTTACTTTTGGTAGTAGCATATGCCAGCTGCCACTGCTAGTAGCTCCGCAAGATGAAACTAAATTACAATAGGCTACACCTTATAACATAAAAGGTCAACCACAAGAGGGAGCCTTGGAATAGGACAGAATAATATCAATCTGTTATTATTATTATTATTATTATTATTATTAGTCTACTATTGTTTTTGTTCATAGCTGACAGTTATATATTAGGCCTACTTATAACTTATTTCATTGTTCTTTTGTGTTTTGTGCTTCTGCGTGCCTTGATAATATTTACAGAATTGTTTCCTCCGAATAAATCAACTGGAATTTCAAAAAATGTATATCATGTACTGTGTTTGTCGACTGTCTGGATGTCTATCGTATGACTGAGCTTAGTCTTTGCCACTGGTCTTGCCCGAACGCGCTTCCGAATCCGCATTGGTTTTACCGACTCCGAGAACCTCCGATAGCAGTTGCGTCACCATACAAGCACGGATGAGACATAGCCATTCGAGAGCTGTGTGTGATTGTTGTCAACGACAATAAGCTATTGAAAATGAAGTTTAGTAAATATAAATTTGAATTTCAGCGTGCGAGATACTGACTGTTGTTTTTTGTAAAGGAAGTGCCGAGGAAAGGAGAGACATTTGAGAGGCCAAGACTCAGGGACCACGTCATTGCCTGACAGTAAGTTAGGCGAAGGAGAGAGAAGCGACCTGGGTAAGGGTGTTTGTTTTCAGTCGGTACGTTGGGGTTTAGACCCTCTTTTGACCCTGTTCTGTTGGGAGAACCGCTATGCGTTCGTTGTTGACCTTGCTAAGTGAAAGTGAAATTGTTTTACATTAGAAAAGGAAGAAACATCTGTTTTGTTCCAAGCTAGCTGGCTTCGGTTAATAAGTCAGGTAGGTATGTTCATAATTTATTCTGCTAGCTAATGTTAGCACGCTAATGTAAACTATATAGCAGTATCCTAGATTTATCGCTAGCTTCGGAAGAGACCGTAACTTCTCTATGTTAGGCAGCTAACATGTTACCCTGTCCGCTAAGAATTAACGCTCATCGTTAGCTAGCTTGGCTAACATCGGCTGCATATAATTGCTGGGAAATTGATACATTACAACTAGTCTATCGATAACGTATAAGGCTATACTGTAAAATGGTAGTGTAGCCAGTTAGCCAGGTTCGTTTTCAGATCGTGTTAATTTCACTGAAAAGGTGCTACCGTAACCAGACGTGAGATCTCTTGACTAGCTGGCTGCTTGGTGTTTACAGTCTGTCAAGTGTCCGAGGAGAGGTAACGTTAGCCGGGGAGAGATCGCAGAATAGCAAATGTAATAGCAAAACCATTTGTGCTAATGTCAATTTTGTGACTAACAGTGTTTCCAGCTAGCTGACTGGCTGGTTGTTTATTGGTAGATAGTTAACGGTAGCTGCCGGTTAAAATCAGGTGGCACCGTTGACAGTCAGTTTGGAGTCGTGATAACCTGATTGCCGACTGGTTTGTGTCAATTTGAAGTGTTGTGTCCATGTCTTTACTTTGAGTTCGCTTACTTACGAGTTAAGTAGATAGGTAGCTAGCTGCCTGCAGTCAGTGAGTGTAGTGGATAACCAGGTTGCTGGGTAACTAGACAAATGAACGTTGTCGGTGAGTTATTCACCACTGACATGCAATTTAATTTGATGAAATGCATGGTTACACACAAGGTTCGCTGGGTCGTATTGATCCGGAGTAAATGTCAGACATGCTGAATCGATGTACACAAAGAAGGTGGGTTTGCTGCACTAAGAGACACGTGCATTTTTGCAGCAATGATGGAACCCTTTCCCTTAAATGCAGACGGACTACATATGTTGACTTGATCGGAGAATAAGACCCGAAAACCAATATTCTCACATTTCTAATACTGGAGAGAGATTTTGGGGAAAGAGATGTTGGGTATTGCATCGGTGTCATTTCCCTCACCTCTTTTACCCCTCGTGTCATACGCCCACGATTATTTCCCTGTGGTCACTGGGCCTGTGTTCTGACCCTTGTGCTTCGGGGGGGGTCTCTCTGTTCTAGAGCCCTGAGCCCCTCTCTGTGCTGTGTCCAGTCCTGCAGGGGGAGGCGGGGCTTCTGCGGGCGAGGGCGGGGCTTCGGCGGGAGGACACGGCGGGTGCCGAGCCGGAGACACGGGGAGCAGGATAGGGAAGCAGCAGGGCGGGGCCGGCGGCGGCGCGGGGCTGGCGGAGAAGATGGCGGGCAGCCCGGAGAAGAGCGCCTCGGCGCAGGAGCTGAAGGAGCAGGGCAACCGCCTCTTCCTCGGCCGAAAGTACCAGGACGCCTCCGTCTGCTACAGCAAGGCCATCGTGAGTCCCGCGGGGGGGCGGGGGCGGGGGGCGCCCTACTGAAGGCCTTGTGGCCAGGGCCGTACGGAAGGCCTTGTGGCCAGGGGGGGTCGCCAGCTGTGGCCCCCGGGGAGCCACGGGGGGAGGAGAGGGGGGGGGGGGGGTTACACTGCATTTGTTTGGTCAGCTAATACAATTGATTTTAGAAGTTTCTTGGGGCTGAATTGATAGCTGATTTTAAGATGAAGGAAGGAACCAGCTGACCTTGTGGCTCTCCAGGACCATGTTTAGGGGCACCTGCTATAGACATAGAGAAACTGTTTAAGAGGAAGCCTTGGAATGGGGCAGAACAATTATCATCTTTTTCATCAATCGATTATTATTATTATTAGTCTGCTGTTGTTTTTGCTCATAGTTGACAGTTATATATTACTTATAGCTTACTTAATTGATCTTCTGTGTTTGCCTTGATAATATGAACAGAAGTGTTTCCTCTAAATAAATCTACTGGAGTTTCAAATGTCTATCGTGTACTGTGTTTGTAGACTGTCTGGATGTCTATCGTCTGACTGAGCTTAGTCTTTGCCACAGGTCTTGCCTGAACGCGCTTCTGAATCTGCATTGGTTTTACTGCCGTAGACAGAGAGAAACCGCCTGAAGTTTAGGCAAACAGACCTGATAGTGAAGTAGGAAGTGAAGATGGAGGTGCCGGTGTCTAGGTTGAGGGTGGCAATGCAAATGGTCTGGGGAGTGCAGCCCCTCCCAGTAGAGGGTCAGGGGTCAGAGGTTATAGGTTGGACTGAGACCCCATTGACATTATCTTCCTCAGCTGCATGTTAACCAACGCATTTGCGTTTGTCTTCGAGGAAAAAATGAAACATTTGCCTGTCAAAACTGACGATGACATGCCTAGAGCATTGTGGGTAGAGGCCCACGTGGTGCAGAGGGGCGCCCCAGCTCGTTCCCTCCGAACCTGAAGGACGTGCTTCTCTCGCCTTTCCTTTCTTTCGCCGTTTTTCTCGTTGCCTTTGAATCCCGACGAAGAGTCCGGAGCCTCAGCGCGCGACCTGCGCTCTCTCTCTCTCTCTCTCTCCCATCTCCCGCAGAACCGGAACCCCTCGGTGTCGGTGTACTACACCAACAGGGCCCTGTGCTACGTGAAGCTCCAGCAGTACGGCAAGGCCCTGGCCGACTGCAAGCACGCTCTGGAGCTGGACAGCCAGTCGGTCAAGGCGCACTTCTTCCTGGGCCAGTGCCACCTGGAGATGGAGAACTACGACGAAGCCATCGGCAACCTGCAGAGAGGTCAGAGCTGGGGTTCCTGCAGTTACTCAGTGCTCAATAACCCACCCTGTCCTGGGAATACACACGGGGCTGTTCCTGTAGGGCCTCCCCCATGATTCATGCCATCCGCATGGAAAATGGAAGCATTGTGATGTCATAATGGATCTATATTATGGGGCGTGGCTTTTAAATGCTTAATGGCGGAATGTTAACAAAAATGGCTGAAGGTTATCTGTCTTTTTTTATTAGCTGTGACCGCAGCTCTATAGCTCTGTCTGTCAGTCGGTCAGTTGGTCGGTTGGTCCACAAAAGTGTCCCACCCCGTAGCGGCCAGGAGGCTGAAATTTGGCATGAGGCTGAGGTTGGTCATGACCGAAGGTAGAGCTGAGTAAATTTCAGGCCGATTGACCAAGAGGAGGCGTGGCGATGGGCGTGGCCTATCACAAAAAGGCGCATAACTCCCGAGTGGATTCACAGATTTGCACAAGATTTTGTGGAAAGGTTGGTCATGAGCCAAAGAAGAGGTCACGTGTTTGTGTGAGGGTGTGAGGGTGTGTGCGTGGATGCATGCGCACATGGATGCATGCGCATGTGTGGTCGCAGCTATTGCGGATTCGCGCTCGTTAAAAAAAGATTCGGTAAACCCAACACCTTATTACAGTTGCGTCCTCTGAACGCGCTTGAAGTTGTCTGATCTGTACTTTACTGTAATCTGGGTGATATATTGAGTATTACTCTAACATTAGATATAATTTTGTAAGGGACCCAACATCACGTCACATTGAGAATATCGCGTTGTGCTTATAAAGCATGCTTTTTGTGGCTAAATTAGTTTCTTGAAGTTTCTTCTTTAACCCGTACAGCAGTCCCTCTGTGTGCCCGGGGTTTCCGGAACTTTCCGTTCTTCTCCTTCACCCAGGAGAGAGCCTCATTGAGATTGTCAAGGGGGGCCTGTTTCCATTTCTGTCTGTAACCCTCTCTGCTTCCCCCCGATGGAGTCGTTCTTTTTTTTTTTTTAAATGCAAAGAGGGTGGACCGTCTGCTCCCCTTTTAAGAAGTTAATGGATTGGATTAAATTTCTGTTTTGGCGAGGACTCCATCATGGATTCCTCGGAGGTCCCCAGAACCCAGGCTGTATAGGCGAACACAGTATCGGGGTTGGGAGGGAAGTGGACTACACACCTGCAATGCAAAGACCCGTGTGTAAAATGGCGGAGCCCAGAAGACAGACCAGGCCCTCTCCCGTTTTGTTTTGGCAGCCTACAACCTGGCCAAGGAGCAGCGGCTGAACTTTGGGGACGACATCCCCAGCGCCCTCAGGATAGCCAAGAAGAAGCGATGGAACAGCATCGAGGAGAAGCGCATCAACCAGGAGAACGAGCTGCACGCCTATCTCACCAAACTCATCCTGGCAGAGAAGGAGAGGTGAGTGGCTTCTCATGTACGTCTGTGTGCACTGAGCTCCATAATGTTTGGGACAAATACTTTTTTTTCCCTCTCTTTATTTGGCCATGTACTCTACTATTTTAGATGTGTAATCAAATGATTCACATGTGGATAAAGTGCAGGGTCTCAGCTTTTTAAAAAAAATGGTATTTATTTTTTAAATGTATATTTTGGTTTCACCATGTAGAAATTACAGCACTTTTTATATTTTATATTTATATTTACCCATTTCTTTGCACCATAGTGTTTATAAAATGCTTACTAGTGTTTTGTTAGTCAGTGTGTTCACTTCCTTAAATGCAGGTATAGAGAGCTTCAGTACCTATCTTTTCATTGCTTGAGTCTGTATTCATTGTCAACAAGACCAGATGCTAGTATGAGAATCAGGAAGCCTATGCGTTGCTGAATAAGGTTGTCGAAACGTCTGAGACATCATTTTTTCAAATATTCAAATTGGTGGAATCCGAGTGTAGACATGGGTTCTATGGAATTATTTTTTGTTCAAGAGAAAATGCATCTACTGTCATTGGTCTCATGTCTCTTCGACAAACAAGGCAAGAGTAATCATTTTTTGAAAAGTTTTTCGCCATTCGAAAGTAATCTGCGGACTTTAGCCGGTCTAATTATCATTGCGCGAGAAAAAGTGGACCTCGTGCCTGTTGCCGTATAGCGTGCTGAGTCCTCTCTGGAAACGCTCCGGAGCGAGAGCGCGGAGCGTTAGCCGAGCTCTGCTGCGTTGGCGGTAACGCGGCGTCTCCGCCGGCCTTCCTCAGGGAGCTGGACGACTGGCGGGAAAAGCAGGAGGACAAGTCGGAGGACAGCAGGAGCCGGAACGAGTCGGCCAAGATCCAGTCCAAACACGTGAGTCTGCCGCCGCCGTTCTGTCTCCGACCGCGTTCGTTTTTTAAAAGGGGGATTTTGGCCCCCTGGGCCGTCCGCCTGATCGAAATGAGAAATCGACTTTGCAGCGTTACCAGTTCTACTGCCTGTTAAAAATGAGATGTTTTTTTATGAAGAGATGGTTTTTAGTCACTTCACGTGTAGTTACACTGTCTACTGGGTCAATTACCTCGGTTCGCATTGTCATTCTACCGCATGCATGGAGCTTAAATGTTTTCAGGTTCCAGTCTCTTGTCTTGTTCTTTTTAAAACACAGGCTTGAGCAGCCATCACACCAAAGCCTATAAATGGCCCAGTGCTTATTGTAGGCATTGGGTTAGCTAATGTACAAACAGAGATTTCATTTCTGCAGTCACTGAGAGCACAGAAGAGCAAGCAAGTCCATTAACGGTAGCTAGCTCCCAAGCTAATACAGTTTGCAGTTGGAACAGCAGCCACCCCGAATCTCTCCGTGAGTTTGGGCAGAGCCCCATTCTCCTAGTACGGGAGGTTGCGGGGGGGGGGGAATCTCCAAATTACCCGCTCTTTGTAGTTTGTCAAAAATTAGAAATTGCAGAGGCGTACGAGGCATACATCATTGGGCGTACGAAACCTTTGCTGCCGGTACCTCTATGCGGAGATTGCTTTGGTTGGCCACAGAGAGTTAACGCCTCGAACGCCTAATTAGTCAGTTAACGCCTCGATCCGTTGAATGAGGCTAAGGTCGTTTTGTGTTGACATTTCCCTTTAAGTTGGGAAAAGCTTGACTGATGGGTGGGTTCCCTGTGTAAACCGTCTCATCATTTCAAAGGGCTCTCTTCTTAAAAGTCCATAATGAGCACTTTAAAAGTAAAAATGTACAGCCTCTTTACAGGAAGATGACACTCATCTGCTGTGAAACTGGCTTCTTGTTTCTCTGTATCTATACCTGCAAAGCCTACCATACCTGCCAAAGGGGAAAAAAAATAATAATCTATTTCTGATTTTTGGTATTATGTGAATCAGTAAGGTAAGGTCCAGACATGGGAGTCTTTAACAGTGACAGTGTTAGCAGCTAGCGCTATTTTAACGCTATTTTTTATAGCGCAACGTTTTTTCCGGGATACATTAAAATGACTGAGTTCCGTAAGACAGAAGCATTGACAGGGATTTCCTGCTCTCCGCGTGTGACTCTGAACCGTTCTCTCTCCCCCCCCCCCCCCCCCCGGACAGGATAAGTACCTGTCGGACATGGACGAGCTGTTCTCTCAGGTGGACGAGAAGAGAAAGGTGAGTCTTCAGAGCGGAGAGAGAGAGAGAGAGAGAGAGGGAGGGAGAGAGAGAGAGAGAGAGAGAGAGAGAGAGAGAGACGCACTGGCTGCTGGGAACGGCGCTTAAAGAGAGAGCCCCTGCCGTCAGCTGCGGGGGAGAGCCCTGTCACTCACACCTGTCACTCATCTGGTCCTGACGGAGGCTCTTCGGTGCACATTGGCTCCGCCTTTTCTTCAGTCCGATATTGGCGTTCCCATTTGGCGCTCCGTAGCGGATGTTCGCCGAAGGTGCTCGGTCGAAGCCAGACGGTCCGCAGCGTGCTAAAGCGGGGGGGCGGGGGGGTGGGGGGGGGTGGCCAATATTAGGGGGGGGGGGGCAGGCGGTTCGCCCTGTTTACGACTCTCCGGTCGTGCCTTTCTTTGTGCAGAAACGGGAGATCCCCGACTACCTGTGCGGGAAGATCAGCTTCGAGCTCATGAGGGAGCCCTGCATCACGCCCAGCGGGATCACCTACGACCGCAAAGACATCGAGGAGCACCTGCAGGTAGGGCCCGGCTCCGCCTCCCCGTGCGGGCCGGAGTGTGATTGACAGAGCCGGGGAGGTGTGTCAGATTCACACAGCGCCGGAAAAAGGTGCATTCCAGACAGACGGCAGCATTTCCACGCGGAACTGATCGTTACACGCCGTTAGAGCAATCCGTGCGTTCCGTTTTATTTGTATAGCGCTGTTCGGAAAGATACTGTCGTGAAGCAAGTTTATTAAATCGGTAGTGTTTATTAGTCTCAGAGGTGTCATTTCAGCCTCTGCTATGGTAAGACGACACAACACGTAGGCTAGCTATTAAACGACATGAAAGGTAATTCAGCTGTGGGGACTGTGCATGTTTACTGCACTGTGACAAAACGATGAGGTCTTCTGAGTGTTGCGTGGAGTTGTGCGCTCTTTGGGGTTTTTTACTGTGAGAATTTAAAGAAGAGCACGCAGATCCGGTGACAGCTGGAGTCCCAGGCGGAAGGCTGCTATTGGTCATCTCGATGGGAAGCAGCCGTAAATCGCATCTAAAGCGGTGTGAAGGTGCGAAACCACACCACAGGTGCGTTGTGGTGACAGAGTGTAGCACAGTGGGTAAGGAACTGGGCTTGTAACCGAAAGGTCGCAGGTTCGATTCCTGGGTAAGGACACTGCCGTTGTACCCTTGAGCAAGGTACTTAACCAGAATTGCTTCAGTATATATCCAGCTGTATAAATGGATGTAATGTAAATTCTATGTAAAAGCTGTGTAAGTCACTCTGGATAAGAGCGTCTGCTAAATGCCTATAATGTAATGTAATGTCGTCATACCAACCAGAGGCCAGCAGATGCCGTAGCTGCAGGAGGAGGAGGGTCGTCTGGCACCGGGGGAGAGAAGCTCGCTAGCGCATTAGCACGCTCAGCACGGCACGTTAAGAACAAAAACGATCATGATCAATACTGATCAGTCGCCTCAATAAAATTTGTACGCCCTGGTGGGTTTAAGCAAGCTGATTATGCATACTCATACGTGCACACGTGTTTGTGGATAGTTTTTCTTGAACTTCCATGAAGCATAAAAACGTGAGAAATTCGATGTTTGGTTTGGCGAGGGCCGCGCACTTTCCAGTTGGGCTGAATCTGGATTTTGTTTTGTAGGAACGCACGTTTGCTTTACCTTTTGTCTGCAAGCGCTGTTTAGAAAAACAGCTTTTATTTTTTTTCCTCACGTCGTAAATGTTTTTGTTTTTTACAAGCCGTTTTCAGAAATATTTTGTTAACGTGGGTATTGTTTCTCCGCGTTGCAGCGGGTCGGACATTTTGACCCCGTGACCCGCAGCCCTTTGACCCAAGACCAGCTGATCCCGAACCTGGCCATGAAGGAGGTGATCGACGCCTTCATCCTGGAGAACGGCTGGGTGGAGGACTACTGAGCCTCCGAGCTTCTCTCGAAAGGAGAAATCAGAGAAGAAGAAGAAGAAACTTGGCGGAAGGCCAGACGGGAGACGGACCCCTAAACGAAAGCGAGAGTTGAAGCGAACAAATGGAATGAAACAAAATGAGCGCGCCCTCTCGGGCGGGCGCTGAGACGGACCGCCAAAAAGCAGGAGCGCGGAGGCCCTGAACTACGACCATCTCCTTCCATTCTCTCTCTCTCTCTCTCTCTCTCTCTCTCTCCCTCTCTCACTCTCCCCCCCTCTCTCACTCTCTCTCTCTCTTTCACTCTCTCTCTCTGTCTCTCTCTCTCTTTCTCCCTCTCTCTCTCTCTCTCTCTCTCTCCGTCTCTCTTCTCTCTTCTTCTCCAGCCTGCACACTGCCCACCTCCTCCCTCGTTTCCCCCCCGTGGTCCCTCCTAATAAAATTACACTGTCCCTCTGCAGTGGGGAGCACCGTCTCCATTTTAATTTCATGGTTTTGCTTTTATTTTGCAGGTGATTTTATCCTGTGTGTGTGTGTGTGTGTGTGTGCGCGCGTGCACGTCTTTTACATCATTATGTTCGGAGACTGGGCTCAGTCCTTACAATTGCATTTTGCAATCGAACGATTAAAGCAGCAGGTATATGCTTATGTGGATTTACAGTGTAGGAAGAGATGAGGGTTTGGGTAGCCCCATAGTTGAGCGAAGGCTAGCGTTCTGTGCGATGCTAGCGTTATGTGCGATGCTAGCGTTCTACGCAACGCTAGCGTTCTGCGCGATACATGGTACAGTCAAACTGCAAAGCTCATTTAATCCTTAGATTATCAGTCTATCCTTTATTAAAAAAACTGCGGAATCCAGTGTGTCGGTCCCAGGTGGCAGAACTGCAGTACCCAGCTCACACTGCACCATCTCTCCACTCACGCACTTCCCTCCCACCTCTGAGAAAACCGGTAGCACTCGGCCCTATAGGGGGGGAAATGTCTGAGGGAACTGCGCTGGAGGTGTGACATCCAGCACTCAAAATGGCGTCCTGTCAGTGGTCCGTAGGCTCCGCCTCTCTTTTTTGACAGGTATATAAAGGGCAGCGGTGACGGGCATCGCAGTCTGACCCGAGGAACTCGCCACAGGGGGCTTGCATGGTATTCTCCTGAGAATTTAAGCTCATCTAATTCTGGTTGTCATGGAAAAAAGAAAGTTGCGTGCTTATGAATCTGTCTGTACTTTTGCGGGGCATGTGAGAAAAGCAGGTGATGTATTAGGTGTCTTACACATTCTGATCAGTTTCAAAAGGCTTCTTTTTTTTTTTTGCAAGAACATTCAAAGTTTGCACTTTTTAAGTTTGTGGTGCCCCCTTTGTGTCCTGATATGCAGTTTTAACAGTTTTTCCCTTCTTCTGACATTAACTTCCCAAGACTGTTGATCAGCGATCATGTTAGCCGTGGATCATTGGTTTTGAAATCTTGGCAGAGAAAAAACTGTAATCATGTTTGTTTTTATATGTGTGGGTTTACATACACGTGCACTGTGAGACTGCTTCATACAGTGATTTGAGTGTCTGTGACCAGTGTTGTGTGTCTGTAGGCGTGGGTGTGTCAGTAAGCAGTGCTGTGTGTCTGTAGCAGTGAGTGTGTCTGTAGGAGTTAGGGTGTCTGCAGGAGTGAGTGTGTCTGTAAGCAGTACTGTGTGTCTGTAAGCAGTGGTGTGTCTGTAGGAGTGGGTGTGTCAGTGGGAGTAAGTGTGTGTGTAGGAGTGGGTGTGTCAGTAAGCAGTGCTGTGTGTCTGTAACAGTGAGTGTGTCTGTAGGAGTTAGGGTGTCTGCAGGAGTGAGCGTGTCTGTAAGCAGTACTGTGTGTCAGTAAGCAGTGGTTTGTGTTTGTAGGAGTGGGTGTGTCTGTGTCTTTAACACAATCCATTCCTGAAGGATAGCCAATCACCACTTTGAGTGCACCTGCTAACGATTGTCAGTTTTGGACTAAAACCCCTGAATTTCACATCTGTGGAAATGTTAAACTTTGTTTTTTAAGTATAAAAATAAAATGGTACCTCTGCCCTCTATAATCTCCGCTGAATTTCACTGAATTTCATTTTTAAAAGTCTTGGAAAGGCTTGGCTTCAGCTGAAAAGTGCACCGCTAGGGCATTAGTATTATGTACAGCCCGATACTCTGTTGTCCCATATCCTTGTGAAATGTGCTGTAGTTTCAGGTGAATGCGAAAAGGACAGTATTTCCAGGGTTCCCACTCGTCCTGGAAAACCTGGAAATTTATCGACTGGTTTTCCAATCATGGAAAACACCTGGAAAATTAGAAAATTTACAAAATGTCCTGGAAATATTTGTGAGGTCCTGGAAAATTGTAGGCCAGACTCTAAGTCAAGCTATTAAACAGTATATTCAGAGCTGAGATTGCATATTTTTCTGTATTTTTCTCCGCTTTTCTCATTTTTATTAGCTGCTGAGATTACACGGCAGCACAGTTTGAATGGATGGTTATGGTACTTGCACATTGCCCCCCTCTCCAATTTTATGTGCATTAGGATTGTGTTTGAGCTTTTGGATGGATTAAATTTTATTATTACTTACTTTTATTTTTTGCCACAGTGATTTGTGCTTACTTTTGCTGATTGGCAGACGGGATTTTCATGTGTGAACTCTGAGCGTTGACATTGTGTGGTACTTGGGTTGTATTTGCACATACTGTTTTGTCTAATTGGTTCTTTTCTGTGTGTGTGTGTGTGCTTTAGAAATTATCTTAAGTCTCCCATTTTACCATCGCCATTCTCCTACACCCAGTCCCACCCCTTCTCACCCCATCACACCCAGTCTCCCCCCATCTCACCCCAGTCTCACCCCAGTCTCACCCCAGTCTCACCCAGTCTCACCCCATCTCTCCCAATCTCACCTCATTTCACCCAGTCACACCCCATCTCAACCCATTTCACCCAGTCACACCCCATCTCAACCCATTTCACCCAGTCACACCCCATCTCAACCCATTTCACCCAGTCACACCCCATCTCAACCCATTTCACCCAGTCACACCCCATCTCAACCCATTTCACCCAGTCACACCCCATCTCAACCCATTTCACCCAATCACACCCCATCTCAACCCATTTCACCCAGTCACACCCCATCTCAACCCATTTCACCCAGTCACACCCCATCTCAACCCATTTCACCCAGTCTCTCTGTGAAGCCCAGCTCTCCCTGTGTACCCCGCTTTTGTAATATCTGTCATGTTAAAGGGCAGCTCTGTGTGGATCTGTCATGTTAAAGGGCAGCCCTGTGTGGTTCTGTCATGTTAAAGGGCAGCTCTGTGGATCTGTCATGTTAAAGGGCAGCTCTGTGTGGATCTGTCATGTTAAAGGGCAGCTCTGTGGATCTGTCATGTTAAAGGGCAGCTCTGTGGATCTGTCATGTTAAAGGGTAGCCCTGTGTGGTTCTGTCATGTTAAAGGGTATCTCTGTTTGGATCTGTCATGTTAAAGGGCAGCTCTGTGTGGATCTGTCATGTTAAAGGGCAGCTCTGTGGATCTGTCATGTTAAAGGGCAGCTCTGTGGATCTGTCATGTTAAAGGGTAGCCCTGTGTGGTTCTGTCATGTTAAAGGGTATCTCTGTTTGGATCTGTCATGTTAAAGGGCAGCTCTGTGTGGATCTGTCATGTTAAAGGGCAGCTCTGTGGATCTGTCATGTTAAAGGGCAGCTCTGTGGATCTGTCATGTTAAAGGGTAGCCCTGTGTGGTTCTGTCATGTTAAAGGGTAGCCCTGTGTGGTTCTGTCATGTTAAAGGGTATCTCTGTTTGGATCTGTCATGTTAAAGGGCAGCTCTGTGGTTCTGTCATGTTAAAGGGCAGCTCTGTGGATCTGTCATGTTAAAGGGCAGCTCTGTGGATCTGTCATGTTAAAGGGCAGCTCTGTGGATCTGTCATGTTAAAGGGCAGCTCTGTGGATCTGTCATGTTAAAGGGCAGCTCTGTGTGGATCTGTCATGTTAAAGGGCAGCTCTGTGGATCTGTCATGTTAAAGGGCAGGTCTGTGTGGAGTTGTCATGTTAAAGGGTATCTCTGTTTGGATCTGTCATGTTAAAGGGCAGCTCTGTGGATCTGTCATGTTAAAGGGTAGCTCTGTGTGGTTCTGTCATGTTAAAGGGCAGCTCTGTGTGTATCTGTCATATTAAAGGGCAGCTCTGTGGATCTGTCGTTAAAGGGCAGCTCTGTGTGTCTGTCATGTAGGGCAGCTCTGTGTGGATCTGTCACGTTAAAGGGCAGCTCTGTGGATCTGTCGTTAAAGGGCAGCTCTGTGTGTCTGTCATGTAGGGCAGCTCTGTGTGGATCTGTCACGTTAAAGGGCAGCTCTGTGGATCTGTCATGTTAAAGGGCAGCTCTGTGGATCTGTCATGTTAAAGGGCAGCTCTGGATCCATCTATTGTGCTGAAATACTTTGTCCTGCTGCTGTCTCAGACAAGTCAGTTGGCTCAAACATGGTCATGGACTCGATGGCTGTTATTATGCTGTCATTTTCTTGTCTGTCAGATCCCCCCCCCCATTCCAATGTGCTTTCCTCCATTGTAGAATGTAGGCTAGCGCACCCTTAGTTTCTGTTTTCTAACAATCAGCTGGCCAGTGTGTCCTTGTGTGATGGCTGCAGCTCCTGGAAATAACCAGCGAAGGCTACTCTTCTTTTGCCCTTGAATCACTGTTAAATATGAACAAGTAAATAAAGGAATAAATGAAAGGATATTAACAAATTGAAAGAAATGAATCAGCATTTTCCATCAGGCTGGGGTTAAATACTTTACTGGACACCAGAACAGTGCAGTACAGACTAGTGATGCTTTGAAAAGACCTCAATTCTTTGATAGGGTTTTTTTAGGGTACCTGAAAATGCGCAGGGATCAGCAGATTTTCCCAGCAGACTAAAAGAATGCTTCCTCTGCACATTTTGATGCCAGTTTCTAATATTTGTGCTCGCCATCGTTTATAAGAAGTGTTGTCATGTCAACCAGTGCCTTAGGTTCTCAGTGAAGCAAGCGATTGACCACTGTCTCCAGTGATTTGGGATGGAGGTGCATATTGTTGGGGAGATACAAGAGGCAAGTGATTTCAGCAAACCACGGCTAACTAGCCCACCTTCTGTTTGAGCTTTGGGTGTATTCCGGCATCCGGCTTAAATTCATACGTTCGTCGCTCCTTTTGATTGTGCTTTAGGTGCTTGTGTGCTGGTTTTCTAAACGCTTTCGCTTGTAAATGAATTTGCAGAATATGTCTGGTGGGTTTTGGACATTTTAAGTGACTTGAGAGTATGTACAATTCATTGTTGTGTAATAATTGGTATGTGGATGATGGATTCCCTATTCTTCTGTCCACTCAAGGCTTTTGTTGTGGCATTTCTGAGGATAATGCTTCAGTGGTCTTTCTTAATGACAGTTGTGACCCATCGCATCTGTGCAGAGTGTGTCCCTCACAGTTGGAGGGATTTGCAGTCTTTTGGAACTACGATGGACACCTTTGACAAGAGCCACAGTCGTCCTGAAACTGGGCACATTCGCCTTCACTGAGCAGTCGCTGATCTCTGGCCGACAGTTACGCCACTGAGCAATCGCTAATCTCTGGCCGACAGTTACACCACTGAGCAATCGCTGATTTCTGGCTGAGAGTTACACCACTGAGCAAAAGCTGATCTCTGGCCGACAGTTACGCCACTGAGCAATCGCTGATTTCTGGCCGACAGTTACGCCACTGAGCAATCGCTGATTTCTGGCTGAGAGTTACACCACTGAGCAAAAGCTGATCTCTGACCGACAGTTACGCCACTGAGCAATCGCTGATTTCTGGCCGACAGTTACGCCACTGAGCAATCGCTGATTTCTGGCTGAGAGTTACGCCACTGAGCAAAAGCTGATTTCTGGCCGACAGTTACGCCACTGAGCAATCGCTGATTTCTGGCCGACAGTTACGCCACTGAGCAATCGTTGATTTCTGGCTGAGAGTTACGCCACTGAGCAATCGCTGATCTCTGGCCGACAGTTACGCCACTGAGCAATCGCTGATCTCTGGCCGACAGTTACGCCACTGAGCAATCGCTGATTTCTGGCTGTGAGTTACGCCACTGAGCAAAAGCTGATCTCTGGCTGACCGTTAAGTTGTGTTCTAGAAACACACTGACTGTAATAAAAACAAGGCTTATGTACTTTTATGAAGAGGAGACAAGGCGGGGTCCCAGCTGACTATCGACCCATTTAAGAGAACGGCTACCAATCGGGCTGCATTAGTGTGCTCCATAATTTTTAAACTTAGGAGCACATGTTATCCGTGACAAGAATGTATGCATAGAGCCCTGCCAGTGCTTGTAGTAGTTAATGAACTTGTACTTGCTGCAGCGGCCATCATAGGAACATATAATATTATATATAGGAAATCCCCCTTTGCCTTCAACAGAGAGACAATCCAGTTAAATTATCATGAAAACAAACATTTTATGTTGAAGGGATAATCTGCCCCAGTAACATCATCAATAACGGTGAGTGTAAAACGTTATTAAAAAATTAACATTTCCATTAGCAATCAGAATCGAGTGCTACGTAGCCCCCCTGGGGTCAGCTGAGAAAAAAACAGACCCATGTGTAAATCTGTACTCTCGGTTTAGAAATCTGCGCACAGTTTATAAACCGTGCTCTCGGATTCATAATCCGTGCCCTTGAATTACAAATCCATGCACACGGATTTGTAAACCGTGCCCTCGAATCCGGTGTGGGTGCATGTTTTATTTTTTAAAACCCCGCACTAAGACGCCTGACTATACTTATTATTGTCCTGACTGAAGATCTTGATCGTGTTCGTTGAATCAGGTATCGTAGTGCTGGGCTTTAATAAAACAAAAACGTGTCCCCACACTGGCCCTTTCGGGATAAGATAGGGCACCACTGTACTAGTATCATTTCAGCGCCACAAGAGGGCGACAAATCATTCGTGTTCATATGCCTTGTGTGGTCTGCCCGGGAGCTACGTGTAGACGTGCATATTTAATGCTTTGTGTATTCCTGTGTACGCTCTATGCTATAAGTATAACGTCACAAAGCTATGCCTTTAAACATCGTTGGGCAATATGTAGGCTACGCTGGGAACCGGTTTAATTCGGATCTCTGATTAATGTGAAAACAGGTGTAGCAAATGTGGTTGGGCCATATGATTGTACGCTTTCACTGTCCTCTTTGCGTGTTTATGTGTTTCGAAAACCGAGCTCATAATGGAATTTGGATGATGGCGGGAATACCGCTATGTATATCTGTGTGTGTGTGTGTTTATTTATATACAGTACATGCATACATGCATGCATTTAGGCCCATATATACAGGTGAGAAATTAAAAAGAAAACCTGAATAAATGAGTGGAGAAACATAACAAATGCAGATGGTTCCATGTAGGTGTCCTGCATTGTTGACCTCCATTTTGGATCAAGATGGCAAGAAGAAAAGATTCGAGTGACTTTGAAAGAGGGCTCATTATTGGGGCACGGATGGCAGGAGCTTCAGTCATGAAGACTGCTCAACTGGCTAGGGTTTCAATGGGAACAGTGACTAAAGCGACAACTGCATTTAGACCTATGCAAAAGACATCAGTAAATAGAGTCAGAAATTGTGGTTGAAAGTGCACATTCGATGACCTTGTGCATTAGTGCAATATGTAAGGAAAAACAGAAGAGCAACTCTTCCTCTGGTGACTGAAAATCCTAATGCAGGACATGATCAGACCGTCAGCGAGAACACTTCGTCGACATCTACATGGAGAGGGATAATATAGTAGGACTGCAGCTCATAAGCACCTTATTACACAGACAAAGGCACATTTGAGAGTTCAGTGGTGCAAAAACCATAGGCACCGGTCTACAGAGATGTGGAAAATAGGTCAGGTGATTCATCCTTCACCATATTCTCGACAAGTCGGCGAGTGCATGTGTGGCGTACACCAAGAGAACGGTACTGGCCTGAATGCGTGACCCCTACAGTGAGGGGCTCCAGTGTATCTGTTATGCTGTGGGGGGCATTTTCCTGGTACTTGTCTCCTTAGAGGGAAGGGTCATGGCAACTTAATGCAAAGTTATTCTGAGTGATCCCCTTCATCCTATGACGAAACATTTTTTATCCTGATGGGAGTTGCCTCTTCCAGGATGACAATGCCCCATCCACAGGGCACAAGGGTGGTGGATCGTGGTGGCCCAACACCTTACTAAGACACTTTCTGTTTTCCTTTAATTTGTCCCCTGTCTGAATGTGAACACACACATTATATACTGAGTGTATGTGTGTGTGTATATATATATATATATATTTTTTTTTTTACACATTTATATTTATGTATATGTATGTATCTATAAATATGTACACACACACACATATGTATATAGTGAACTCTATAATGTTTGGGACAAAGACATATTTTTTCTCAATTTGGCTCTGTACAACATTTAAATTTGTAATAAAAAAGTGCAGATTCTCTGCTTTTATTTAAGGGTATTTTTATACACTTGTTTCACCATGTGGAAATTACAGCACGATATAGCCCCCTATTTCTGGGCACCATAATGGTTGGGACGCATTAATGTTATGTCAATAAAATTAGTTGTGTTTAGCACTGTGTCACATGTTTTGCATGCTTGAAAGCTGTGACCCATATACATCACTAGGTGCTGAGTGTCTTCCCTGGCGATGCTCTGTTGCGCTCATGAATATTCCAGTTAGATATGACGTTGACATATAAAATCTGCAGTGGGGTCATGAGAAAATGGCACAGTAATATTTTATCCTAATTCCAAATAATTTCACATGTACATCAGTACCTAGTCTCGCATGTACAGACTTCAGGGACAATTAGATTTTTGTGTGCTGCTTTAATATCTGATATTAAGATCTGATAAGGACGGAGTGTAGCACTGTGGGTAAGGAACTGGGCTTGTAACCAAAAGGTCGCAAGTTCGATTCCCGGGTAAGGACACTGCCGTTGTACCCTTGAGCAAGGTACTTAACCCGCATTGCTTCAGTATATAACCAGCTGTATAAATGGATACAATGTAAAATGCTATGTAAAAAGTTGTGTAAGTTGCTCTGGATAAGAGCGTCTGCTAAATGCCTGTAATGTAATATTACAGCTTTTAAATACATGTGAAATGAACGCATGCTCAATTAAAAAAATCTGGTCACATTCTCAGCATGGCTCAATTTCTCCTTTGAGTCGTAGCTCAATTTTCGAAACATATCGTAGACTTTGCAAACGCACAGGAAAAACCACGAAGACAAACTCGCTTAGTGCAACCGATTTAGTGCGGCTGCATTTTTTTCCGATCGGCGGCTTAAAGTCACGGTTGGAAATATTTGTGTAAAATCGCGCGGGGTGGTAGCGCCCGAAGCATAGGCTCTGCTTCTCGGGGCCGCTGTCTGTGAACACTCTAGCAGTGGTTTGATGGTCCTAGGCCCTATTGTCTGGGAGCTATTGAACCTTGAAAGCGTTAGCCGGCTGCATTTTTTTCCGATCGGCGGCTTAAAGTCACGGTTGGAAATATTCGTGTAAAATCGCGCGGGGTGGTAGCGCCCGAAGCATAGGCTCTGCTTCTCGGGGCCGCTGTCTGTGAACACTCTAGCAGTGGTTTGATGGTCCTAGGCCCTAATGACTGGGAGCTATTGATCCTTGAAAACGTTAGCCGGCTGGATCTTTTTCCGATCCGCGGCATAAAGTCACGGTTGGAAATATTCGTGTAAAATCGCGAGGGGGGGTAGCGCCCGAAGCATAGCCTCTACTTCTCGGGGACGCTGTCTGTGAACACTCTAGCAGTGGTTTGATGGTCCTAGGCCCTATTGTCTGGGAGCTATTGAACCTTGAAAGCGTTAGCCTGCTGCATTTTTTTCCGATCGGCGGCTTAAAGTCAGTGAAATATTGTAAATCGCGGGGTGAGCCCCGAGCTGGCCTGCTTCTCGGCGTGTTGTGATCTAGCTGTTTGGGCAGGCCCTATTGCGGGTTTACCGGCGCGCGTTTCGTCGGCGGCTTAAATCCATGGAATATGAAATCGCGCGGGTGTGCGCCGAACATTGCCTGTTGGCGCTTCGTGAACTTAGCATTGAGCCTAGCCTTGTCTTGATTGACTTGAAGCGTTAGCGATTTTTTTTCCGATCGCGGTTAGCAGTGGAAATATTGTGTTCCGGGTACGCCAACATCTCTGCTTTGCGTCTACCTCTAGCAGTGGTTTGATGGTCCTAGGCCCTATTGTCTGGGAGCTATTGAACCTTGAAGCGTTAGCCGGCTGCATTTTTTCCGATCGCGGCTTAAAGTCAGGTGAAATATTTGTTAAAATCGCGGGGTGTAGCGCCCGAAGATGGCTCTGCTTTGGCCGCTGTCTTGACACTCTAGCAGTGTTATGGTCCAGCCCATTGTTGGGAGCTATGAATTGAAAGCGTAGCCGCGCATTTTTTCCGTGGCGCTAAATCAGTGGAAATATTGTGAATGCGCGGTGGTAGCGCCCGAACATGGCTCTGTTTCGGCCGCTGTCTGCACTAGCAGTGTTGATGGTCCTAGCCCTATTGTCTGGAGCATGAACTTGAAGCGTTACGCTGCATTTTTTCCGTCGGGCTAATCAGTGGATATTGTGTAAATCGCGGGTGTAGCGCCCACATGCTCTGCTTTCGGGGCGCTGTCTGAACACTCTAGCAGTGTTTGATGTCCTAGGCCTATTTTGGAGCTATTGACTTGAAAGCTTAGCGCTGCATTTTTCCGTCGCGCTTAAACAGTGAAATATTCGTAAAATCGCCGGGTGTAGCGCCCGAACAGGCTCTGCTTCGGGCCGCTGTCTGTGAACCTCTAGCAGTGGTTTGATGTCTAGGCCTATTGTCTGGAGCTATTGAACTTGAAGCGTTAGCCGCTGCATTTTTTCCGTCGCGCTAAGTCAGTTGAAATATTCGTGTAAAATCGCGGGGTGGTAGCGCCCGAAGCATAGGCTCTGCTTTCGGGCCGCTGTCTGTGAACACTCTAGCATGTTTGATGTCCTAGGCCCTATTGTCTGGGAGCTATTGAACTTGAAGCGTAGCCGGCTGCATTTTTCCGATCGCGGCTTAAATCAGGTTGAAATATTGTGTAAAATCGCCGGGGTGTAGCGCCCGAAGCATAGGCTCTGCTTCGGGCCGCTGTCTGTGAACACTCTAGCAGTGTTGATGGTCCTAGGCCCTATTTCTGGGAGCTATTGAACTTGAACGTTGCCGGCTGCATTTTTCCGTCGCGGCTAAAGTCGTGGAAATATTGTGTAAAATCGCGCGGTGGTACGCCCGAAATGGCTCTCTTTCGGGGCCGCTGTCTGGAAACTCTAGCAGTGGTTTGATGTCCTAGGCCCTATTGTCTGGAGCTATTGAACTTGAAGCTTAGCCGTGATTTTTTTCGTCGCGGCTTAAGTCCGGTTGGAAATTTCGTGTAAAACGCGGGGTGGTAGCGCCGAAGATGGCTCTGCTTCGGGGCCGCGTCTGTGAACACTCTAGCAGTGGTTGATGGTCCTAGGCCTATTGTCTGGGAGCTATTGAACTTGAAAGCGTTAGCGCTGCATTTTTCGTCGGCGCTTAAATCACGTGGAAATATTGTGTAAAATCGCGGGGTGTAGCGCCGAACATGGCTCTGCTTTCGGGCGCGTCTGTGAACACTCTAGCAGTGGTTGATGGTCCTAGGCCTATGTCTGGGCTATTGAACTTGAAGGTAGCCGCTGCATTTTTCGATCGCGGCTTAATCAGTTGAAATATTGTTAAAACGCCGGGGTGTAGCGCCGAACATAGCTCTGTCTCGGCGCTGTCTGTGAACACTTAGCATGGTTGATGGTCCTAGGCCCATTGTCTGGAGCATTGACTAAGCGTTGCGGCGCATTTTTCGTCGTTAATCTGAAATATTTGTAATCCGGGTGTCGCCCGAAATGCCTTTCGGCCCTGTCGTGCACTCTAGCAGTGTTTGAGGTCCTAGCCATTCGAGCTATTGATGAAAGTTAGCGGCTGCTTTTTTCCGGCGGCTAAGTCGTGGAAAATGGAAAACGCGGTGTAGCGCGAAAGGCTCTGCTCGCGCTGTTTACCTACATGTTTGAGCTGCCCTATGTCTGGAGCATGAACTGAAGCGTTGGTGATTTTTCCGTCGCGGCTAAATCAGTTGATTTGTTAATGCGGGTGTGCGCGAATGCTCTGCTTGGCCTGTCTGGAACCTCTCAGGTTGATGTCAGCCCTATTGCTGGACTATAACTTGAAGTTACGCGCATTTTTCGCGCGGTATCAGGAATTTCGTAAAATGCGGGAGCAAAGCTGCTTCGGGCGTTGTGAACCGCAGGTGATGCTAGGCATGTTGGGAATGACTAACTGCGGTGATTTTCGTCGGCGCTTAAATGAAAATGATCGGGTGTAGCCGAATGGCTTGTTCGGGCGCGTCTTGACACTATGTTGATGGCTGCCATGTCGAGCATGACTGAGCGTAGCGGGCATTTTCACTCTAGCAGTGGTTTGATGGTCCTAGGCCTATTGTCTGGGAGCTATTGAACATTGAAAGCGTTAGCCGGCTGCATTTTTTTCCGGTCGGCGGCTTAAAGTCAGGGTTGGAAATATTCGTGTAAAATCGCACGGGGTCGTAGCGCCCGAAACATAGGCTCTGTTTCTCGGGGCCGCTGTCTGTGAACACTCTAGCAGTGGTTTGATGGTCCTAGGCCCTATTGTCTGGGAGCTATTGAACTTGAAAGCGTTAGCCGGCTGCATTTTTTTCCGGTCGGCGGCTTAAATCAGGGTTGGTAAATATTCGTGTAAAATCGCACGGGGTCGTAGCGCCCGAAACATAGGCTCTGCTTTCGGGGCCGCTGTCTGTGAACACTCTAGCAGTTTGATGGTCCTAGGCC